>NW_009200652.1:35466-70599 GCF_000690835.1 Fulmarus glacialis
ATTTCCCAGCTAAGATGAACAACACATTTACTACCCACTATATACAGAGAATGAGCTCCCTGGAGTCTTCTCCCTGGGCTGTTTGCAGAGCAAACATAAGCCCATAATGATGGGTGGTAACTGTGAAGAAGGTGATCATCTTAGCCCATTAAAATACTCCCATTTTGAGAAATCCAGCCCCAAAGACCTGGCAGTCTATCACACAGTAGAAGGAAATTAGGGTGACAAAACATAGATAGCATAGGCAGTATGGGAAAACCTTCCATGTATGTGATGAACTGAACCTGTGGAATTTACTGTCACAGGATATTACTGGAATGAATAATTTAGGAGGAATCAAAGAGTTTGCAACCTCATTGAGAGCTATGTCCAGACAAAACATGATACAGGTTGAAATTTATAATGACTAAATCTTTACAACATAATCTAATTATCAGACAGGGTTAAGCAAAAATGACCTCCCATGGGAAGAAATGCACAATTAAATGTGTTAGATCTGAGCTGATGAGCAGGTATGTTAAACCTTCTTCTGAATCACCCAGTAGTGAATTTTTTATCAGAATTGCAGTAGCAGATCAGACAACGTTTTTACTTCTCTTCTTGCTGTTATCCTGTGATCTTTTGAGACAAAATATTTTATTCCCTTTCACATGGACATTTTGCAAACAGTATCTCAGAGGTCTCAGAAATCTGATTTCACACTCGCTTGTGAAAATATAGCCTTGAACAGGCTCTCAGTCTAGCAGTTTCTAGGTAGCTGATCAACCTGGTGTGTCATTCCTTGGTTGAATCTTGGGTTCCAAGAAATGGATTTCCTCAAATCAATTTTCCCCCCCAAAAAAATTTCATGGACACCATTTGTTGTGCTTTGGCATACACAGAGCTCCACTGGAGGTGGAAGAAAATTCCTATTGACTTCAGATAGATCTGTCACTTCTTTTCTCTTTTCTTCTAAAGTTCTCACCCAAACTGTTTTGGAAGCAAGAAGTCTCTCACACCCATCTGAGACATGGTGATGTTTCATGCATGGTTCAAGGATGGGTGACACGCTGGAAGTGCAAGTGGGAGACATAGCTCCCTTATACTGTCCCACTGTAACCAGATTGCTTGGCACCAGGACCACAGTTGGTTTATGCAACTGTGGCACAGGTCTTGCATCTGGTGACCCAACTGGGCCAATCTGTGGTTGATGAATAGTATTTGTTCCTTATCTGCATGTTTTCTTTGTTTTGAGAATATCATGCTCACCTCTACTGCCATGGAGAGGTGGTTTGGTGTAAAGAAGACTCCCTGATCTCCCTTTCTTTGTCATTCATCCCTGCGAACACTAGGTCCTTGCTAATGCTGATCTTTTTGCTCAAAGAGTGGTTCTCAACCTGCGTCCTGCCTCTGAGTCATGACATTTGCCAGATAGAGCATGACAACATAGAAAGTCCTCCTGTCATGCAGTCCTATAGCAACTGTGAGTGTCGTGACCCCAGGTTTGGGAGTCACTTGTCGAAGGTATCAGTCAAATACATAGCCCGTGTACCAGTCACCTCCTCTCCCTGGGGATTAGAGATGTATCCCATCCTGCCTGCATATCAGCGTAGTCTGCCATTGCTTTGCTGTTCATACTATGCTACTCCCACAGAAGACACATCCAGAAGACACCAAAAATGCCCTGCCCATTAAGAAAAGACCTCATTTTCCCAGGCATGTTTTCCATGCCAGTGGGCTCAGTGCATTAACATTACTTTCCTCTTCGGTATCCGTATATGATTACAATTGAAGCAAAGATCTGCAGCGGAATGACAATGTGTCGACTAGAGCAGCAGGAAAACGTGCTCCGTCGGAGAAATCGCCCATGTTTGCAATCAGTGTCAGAACCAGAGGGCCTCGGGCTGACCCTCTGCCGGCTCCCTTGTGCTCAGAGCATTTTCACAAATGCTGCTGATTGCAAACTGTGGCTGTTCTCTCCAGCAGCAGAGGGCCCAGGTGTTGTTTTATTTTTAGGTGTATTCCGGAGTCCGCTGCAGGCTGTGAACTGGCATCAGCAGAAGGATTGAAAAGCAATGAAGTGCTGCTCTTCAGTTATAGATGTCATTTTCCTCTGCATAACCTCCCTTTCAAGGATTCTGGCCTGTGAGATCCTGGCTAGTCGGTACATGCAGCGCTGTAGCTGTCATGTGTGGGAGGAAGAGGGGAGCATTCAGCCATCCATACAGCGTCACCCATCTGCCCGTTTCACTGGAGACCCACATTGCTTTAATGGGTGGCCACAGGAAAAGGGGGATCACCACAGTCACTTCGTATACTTTTGTCCCAAATTATTTCTCCCTAAAGACCTGTTCCTCACCTCAGATGCTTGGGCCTGCATGGATAGAGTGCATGGGGGTAGGATGCAAGAAAAGTGATGCAGAAGCTGTGAACAAGGGACATAGGGTCCTTAGGTGAAGCTGGCTGCCTTCCAGCAGCCCAGTCCCACAGTCTCACTCCCGCTCTGACCCCGAAGGTGCTTGTTCAACAGATCTAAGAACAGACTTGTCTGAGACATGGGGTCCCCAAGTCGGGGATAGGCAAAAGGGATGTGTTGCAAAAAAGAAGTGCAGAGCCAGCTGAGTCTTCCCCTTCAAATATACAAAGCTTGACCATCTGCCCCTGAATTAGAGAGGTCAGTGAAGCAAAGCTAAACTTCTCAGGATTGCTAAAAGTCATGCACGGCTTTGGGAGTCACGGAGTGGATGTGGCTCCTTTCAGATTTAATTTCCCAACAGAGCCAGCTCTAGGTGTGAGCCAAGCAGGTACAGCCTGTGACAGCAGGCTGCTCACAGCAATAAAATGCCTGTGGCTCTGCTGAGTACCTCCCCTGTGCCAGAGCCAGGGCAGGCCAGGCTGGCTGTTGCTGGTGAGGGGGCGTTTGGGCCTAAGTGGCTGCAACAGCCACATAGGGAAAAAGGCAGAGTCCTTACACACAGTGCTCCTCACTCCCACCTTTCCCTGGCCATCTTCTGTGCAGAAGAAATCCTCTGTCTGGCCTTTTCTTATTCTGATCTCAGGTGTGCTTATTGAATCCTAAAAAACTTTTTGGCACTGGCTTTATTCCTAATATATTCTGCAATAGCTGCATCAGTGCTAGTAGGATTTTTAGTCTAATTATCAGAGGTTCATGTAGATACACTTCGTGTCTCCAGAATGGTGTTAATAATAGCTCTGAGTGATGAGAAACAACACAAAATGCTGCTGGTAACTCTAAGAAACAGTAGGGGAAAGATCAAATCCCAGATTGTGCCTAGCCTCAAAAAGTGCCACAAAACAGTCCCGGGAAACAGGATTCTCAAAGCACTTTACATTGGAGGTCAGAGGTATTCTCCTTATTGCAGGTAGGGAAACTGAGGCACAAAGAGTTAAGAGCAGCCTGCCAAAGCTGGCTCAGCCTCCCAGCAGCAAAGCTGAGCACCAAAGTGCTGTCTCCTGAAGCCTTGTGCACTGAGCTGCTGACCGGGCTGCCGCTGCCGTTCTCTCTTGACAGTCATAGCTTGTAACTTGTTCTTTCTGCTGGCTGGGCAGTGAGTTGAAGGATCACCAGGATAACAAGCTGTTGTAAACACTTAATCTGATGGTTTTGAAGTAGAGAGGAGCATGCTGAGACATAAATAAGTGTGAGGTTTTATTGGATACACAGTCACTTGTTTTCTGAAAGCTGGGATAGATGCACTTGTTTGTGGTCCATCATACAGACTATCTGAATGAATGGTCCTTAACACCTCCTTTCAATCGTTTTTGGTTGCTTGCCACAAAGAGAGCTTTTCCTACATCTGCTATATGAGAGGGAGCCTTCCAGTTCTACAACTGTTATGTTCTGGGATGATTTTTTTTTTTTTTTTTTTTAGGTAAAGGTCCCCAGTATCTTATCTATGTCAGCCAAGGAGACTTCTTTTCAGCAAGTAATTACAAAGGTAATCTTGCAGGACCCCAGATGAATGCCATGACGCTGTTCTGGACTTCAAAGGGAGGCAAGCTTGTTTTCACCAGGCTGCCCTGCTCCCTGGATAAAAACACATTTCCATCTCCTTTTACAGGGGTTAATTTCTTTCCACCGCTCCCTAGTACCCGATCGCTTCAGACCAAGAGAGGTTCAGAGGAGTCATTCAGGTTAAAAGTGGGGACATCTCTGTAGACAGGATGTCTTCAGATGGTGGAGGTGGCATGGCTGTCAGCAGTGCTGCAGTTGTGTTAGACCTTCACAAGAGCTAATGCCATGCAAAGGACAAGATAAAGGAATGAGTAAAGGTGTTAGGAAGCAAGGCAGAAAAAAGGATGGTTTTAGGGCTGTGAAGAGGGGATTGACACATCTTTCTGCAGTACTATCGTGCTGGATCCTGTCACATTCACCTCTTCTCTAGAACCTTCATTCTTACCAGCTTTATTTTAAAATTTAGAGCTCTATCACTCTTGGTATTATTTTTAATGACCAAGTGGATCAACTTTCATGATAATGACTATTTTTATGTTTCAATCCACCTCCAAGGTCAGTTTACTTTCAATGTTTTCAAAACAAATCACTGTTTAAAAACTTGCTCTAGTGAAGTCATTTTGTGAAAAGTTTCAAAAATTGGCATATCTTCAGAAATCAAACTTTCTTTGAAAGAAAATTGCAAGAGCTCTCTTAGAAATAGAAATTCTGACTCTTATCCAAATCTAATTCTACCTGTGCATGAAAAAAAAAAACGGAAAAATGAGTGGAATGATTAAAAAAAAAACTTTATTCATGAAGGTCAATGCAAAATCTTTACCAAGTGAGATCGAGGAGGAATGGAAAGAAACCTTGGAAGAAATGCTGTAAATATTTGAAGGCAAATAGTAACAACCACAACAACCGTAGCAGCATGTTGTCTGTGAAAGTCTTATCTGTTGAACGCAATCCAAAAAGAAAGGGGGTGATAAGGGAGTGTGGGAACAAACTTAGAATTAAAAGTTGAAGCCTGCAAATATTGAAGGTTAGACAATGTTACTAATTACCAAAAATGTGGAAAGTACATATAAAATACTAGAAAGGAATGTGAAAAAACAATGTAAGGATCCTGGCTGTAAAAAAGCTAATATTGATGCCAGAAGCAGCAGAGCAAATGGAAATACAACCCACAGGCCTTAGAGGGAAAGGACACATGGTTAATGCCTGTAAACCCTCTAGTTAAACAAGAAAGGCAACAGCTTACTGAAAATAAAACTACAAGGGAGAAAATCTATGTCGAACAAAGAACAAGGTGGCAATTGGTGTGGGAGGAGAGACTAAACACAGAGCCTCAAATACTCAGAAAATGGGAGAAGAAATCCCTGAGTGAAAACCAAAACCACTCAATAAAAAAGCTGCAAACTCACAGCAATAGCCAGTAAGTGTTTACAAATAGCCCTTTAGTGAAAATTAAGGGGCTCTGCAAGGAAGAAACCAAATCAGACCTTTGAGGAAAGTCCAAACTTTTAGGAAGGCAAAGGTGGAGCCGAAATCTTGGGCAAAGATGGTGAAGCTATTTTGGCTCACCAGAAACATCTCGGGCAGCTGTAGGAACCACAAGTGAGAGAATTTATTTGAGGAACGATGACATTTTATATTGAGGAGCTGGGGTCATTCCTGAGGAATGGCAGGGTTAAAAGGGAGAAGGGGCTGAATTACCCTCAGTCCCCCAAGACCAGACACTTCGCTGCAATCATAGGAGAGTAAAAGAGAGCTCATGGATTTGGGAATGCTGGCATCAGAAACGGTCCCACCAAAAGTGATTGCCATCTGCACAGCTGCTCTGATGAGGCATAAGGAGCTCTCTTGATCCTCTGAACTAAGCCCGAGTGGTTCAGGCAAGCAAGAAAAGCCCGAAGAGTGGCAGAAGTGCCACTGGTGGAAAGTATGCCCTGGTGGAAAGCCCACACTGAATGCCTTTGCGTCCATCATGACAGTGGTTTTGCCAGGGTCTCTGCTCTGTCGCTCCAGTGGCACGCTGTCATATTTCCAATGTCACTGCCTTGTTGCAAGACAGGGAGGACAGCAGCTGCCCTCAGCCTCTGCCAGACTACCAAGTTTTAGACTGAAATTGGTGTCCATCGGGCTGAGACCTGCAGTGGTTGAGAGGTGAACATGTCACTCCTACCTGTGCTGGCCGAGGGAACGAGCAGGCAGCAGGGCAGCAGCCTCCTTGGACACTCTACCTTGTGGGTTCTGATGCTTCAGTTCCATAGGTTCCTCCAAAACACCTGGCAACAGGTGCCAGTCTGAATAACACATAGTACTTCAGGGGAATTAACTGATTATTATCTGTCAACAGGGAATCAGCAAAGGGAATATTATTTGCCTTAGGTGGCGGAGTGAGTTAACAGCAAAGATAGAAGGGAGGCAGTACTGGCACTTCTACTTTTCTGTCTTGAACTTCTTAATTGTTCTGAAGCTTCTTAATTGTTTCCAACCTCAGCTCCCAGCTGGAGCCAATTTAGGAGGTGACAGGAGAGGATTGGTTAGGAGAAGTTTATAAACAAGCTGTCTATCCCACTTGGGGGGGGTGTATGTGCAGTGCAGCTTTAGGGAGGAGTGAAGATCCAGCTTGTTCCTGTTGGTCTACTGTGATTTCACATGGAGGACTGGGACCTGGGGGGCTTTCCAGGTTGAAGACGCTAACAGGTGAGTTGAATGTGGAAGGATTTAAGAGTGTGGAAGTGCTAGTTCAGGTATGTCAGAGGAAGCTTTATAAATGGAGCATAGTGAAGTAAAGAGGTGGGATGTGGGAACTTCTTTGTGCTCTCTTTTCCTATCCTGGGGCTCCCCACTAAGTGATGACTTTGTATAATTAAAATGAACAAAGTAAATGGCAGCAATCCATCTTCACAGTCACAGCATTTTCTCCTTCCCTTTGTTGAAGTGCTTTGTTCATCTCAAATTGGTTAAAAAAAAAGTAAAAGTAAAAAAATAAATAATAAAAAATACAGAAATAGAAGTTGAATGGGTGCCTGCAGGGGCTGTATTTTTAGCAGCTCATCAGTTTGTGGAGAAGCTCAGAGGTTGCAGATTCTAATTGCCAACGTGGAATGTGGAAAGCAGGACAACTGAAAGAGTGAGAGTGAGGATTTCAAAGCAGGGAAGGAAGAAATAATTGGCACCTTTGCTACTTACAAAATGTGGTGGGACACCGTGTGGTGAGGCCATCTGGCTAGTGTTTGTGGCACAAGGGCCTGGTGAAAGACTCTTGTGGAATCCATCTGCAGGAGGGATTTTACCTCTTCCCTGGCTGGAGCTGTGAATGTTTATGCGTCCACTCTGGAGAGGCTGGATTGGGATATTTGCAGATGGGGCATGTCAGATCCAACTGAGATACTGGCTGGGAGAAGGAAGTGAGCAAGTAGAAAATGACAAAACAGATCTAACAAAAAGGTAGAACAGAGGGTGATCTCTGAGCACAGATCCGGGAGCCAAGTTTCTAAATACGAACGAGATGCAAGCTCTCTACAGCCTTAAAACATTAATCAGGTTCAGTTCAGCCCTGGATCTATGCCCAGGAAAGTCCATATGCAGAAGGTTGCTGTGAGAGGGGGTGGTTGACTTCTCTGCTGGTGTCCTTTCAGAGCAGAACCAGGAGTCCAATGTGAGAAAGAGTCTTGGCCAGGACAGAGGAGGAGGTGCTTAGTCTGTCCTTGCGCTGTCTGAAATGGACATGGTCGCTGTCCTTCCCCATTCTGTTCCACACCCCCAAATTTGGCTTTCGTGCTTTGCAGCTTTGGGTCTTGAAATGGATGTCCTAGAATTGCTGACTGTGTACTGACAGCTCAGCTGACGGCTTGTGGGATGCTGGAGCCCATGGGGTTGGAGTAAGGGAGAAGGCTGTCTTGCATTTTGCTTGGTATTCTGGCAGGTTTTTGGCTTGCCTTCCTGATAGACTATTTTCATCTCTGCTGTCCTACTTCCTTCCACACAGGCCTCATTTTCCCCCAGGGACTATAACTAAACTCACTCTTGTCTATAATCCCAATTGTTTCATCAGCTCTTTGGAGCATTTCCAGGCATACAGAAAAAGATGATCGCATGAGTAGACCATCTGATGCTATGTACGTAAAAAAACAAGCTACGTACAGACCGGACCATGCTAAATGGGCCTTGCTATGGCTGCAGTTATTGTTGTCTGGACTTTGCTAGTAACCTTGTTACAGGCAGACAAATAGCACTATGAAATACATCTTGCTCTGCATGAAAGACCCAATCCTAATACAAACAAAGCAAGAGATATCTGGCAGAAAAGGTAATGCAGGTAACTGCTAATTTGCTGAGGTAATGGGTTATGGGGATAAAAGTAAGATAAATCAAAAAACATGGGTAAACACATATGTAAGCAGTGCTGTAAGGACAGGACTTGAGGGTGAAATGGAGAAAAGTATGGCCATGGCTGATTGCAAATCATATCTGATTTGCAGAGCGAACACTGAGTGAAGCTGGTAAGGTCATCCTCCATATGTATGAGCTTGCTAATATCCTGGCTGTCTGGTTACCTCCCCAACAGGATGCTTCAGAGCTAACTTTCCCTGAACCCTAGATTGCAGTACAAAAGGAGAGACTTAAGAGGCAGCTTCCACAGCTCAGCAGTGTGTGTGGGGTATACTTGATCCGTGTGAGAGTAATAATGCCCCTGGCCCATACTCAGCACCCTTTCTCCCCCCAGCAAAGCTGGCTGTGTGAGCACAACCTTGATACTGGCCTTTGGGATGTTACCGACTGACAGATTAGTCATGCTGCCATGGTTCGGCTGCTTTCGGCTGCCTGCAGGGCTGTCGCTTTCTTCTTCTTCAAGGAAGAGCCAGTGGGCTGAGGAGGCTCCAGTCCCATCTGCCAGCAAAACCCGTAGCAGGGAGGGAGGTGCTGGAAGGGGGGAGCAGTGGATTCCCTTGATAATTAGGATGGCTGCATCATCACTTATGCAAATAGGGGAAAGAAGGAGGCTTTCTGCAGCAGGCTGCCTGAGTGGAAGAGAAAACAGAAAGATGGAGCTGTTCTCCATGAAGGAAAAAATCTGGCCTGCACAAAGGAAGTGTGGTCGCTTGCATGTTTTGCTTCTCTTCAGAAAAGGCATGAACAGGAGCCCTTCAGGACAAGTGATTCCTGGTAGAGTTTGGCTATTGTCCTGTGTTGCACACTCATGCAAACCAACACAAGGAGGCTCTGGCAAATGCAAGCAAACTCTATGTCTGGTTATTCCTCAACCCCTCCTGTCCTTCCACATGTTGCAGGTCTGTCTCGCTGCCCCTGTGCAACACCAGCATTTTGACATACTCATGTCTATCCCTTAATTTCCCCATTTGCTGAGAGGGGCTCTAGCCTGGTGGTAAGGCAAGTGGGTGCAGTAGAAGGCCTGCTATATATCAACTGAGCTCTTATGGTATCTACCAGCCTGAGCTATCCCCCAGGCTGCATGGCAATTTTTCTTCCTCTCTCTCTACTGGTGCCTGGAGAACATAGCTCCATTATTCTTAGTGGAAAGATGGTTGAGTAATATTGTCATCTTACACCACCAACATCTTCCTATGTCTGACACCATCACAGATGTGTTTCTGTTCACTGTTTTCCACTTGTCCTCATTCAGCTTGGCAAGACATCTGCCTGCCTGGTGCAGAGAAGGAATTCAAAGGAAAGCTGCTCAGCAGCCAGCTGTGGCTGTCCTTTCCCTCCATTCTGCAGGGCTGCCATACAAGATGGCAGCAGGCTTTTTAAAATTTGAAGTGTATGATTCATGGCCTCCTTGCCTAGGAGGTAGAACTGGACAGACCTTGAAGAAGCCAGCCATGTGAAAGCAACAGAAGACTCTCATCTTCTGTCCCTCTCCCCACTGCTTAGCAGGTAGAGTCCTGTGCAAAAAGGGTCCAGCAAGACATCTTTGATGCCAGGGAGAGCATGTGGAGTAACTATGAGGAGATCCTGACAATGCATGAGCTCCGTCTCATCCTTATACATCCCAGGCTTCATAGCAGAAGCATGTCTTGCCTGCTAATGTCTGATTTGGATGTCAGCAGTTTTTTGAAAGGCATGAACAAAGCTATTCTATTTCCAAAATGAGGGTAAACAAACCACAAAAGAATAACACGAAGGCCTTGCTGCCTTGGGACTACTCTCTCTGTATGTGTGCAGGGTATGAAGTTAGGGCTGGACTTAAGCATGAGATCCATGGCTTGTGCACTTTCTACTTACAGTGGAGGCAGCTAGCTCCTCCATAAAACTCCATAGCTCTTCCTAACCGAGTCTGTGTGAACTGTATGGATGGTGGGGTACTCTGGACTTAAGATGATGCTCAAGGCAGCATCGACCTGATATTGTGGACATCTTCAAGCAATCCAGAAAGTTCCTTTTGTAGTGATGTACCTTAGCTGTATCCTAATAGGATCACACACCTTTTTTCTGCTTTACTGGAGGTGGGAATTCTCCCAGCCCTGGTTTATTGTCAGTTAAGCAGCCTAATCAAAAAACATTGTCTTGTTTGCAGGCTTGACAGGTTTTAATGCAGGGCAAAGATAAACAAACAAGTAAAAGAGGAAGGCATAGCAAAATCAGTGCTGCCGATTAACTAACGGGGGATCTCGTCAGAATTCATACATCTCCAGCAATTTCTCAATCTCAGTGGAGTTCTGCCTGCTGAATGAGGAGTCTCTCCTCATCCCAGATCAATTAAGCCATACAAATAAATTTGTTTCCCCTCCACCCCAGCTTATCCCCCACTCCAACACGGATAGGTGGATCGCAATCTCTTACCCTCCTCCTTCTGGTGCCGGCAAAGAAGGATCAGCTCTCCTCTTGTGGTTTCCAAAAGTGGAATCTGATATGACTGATGTGAGGGCAGAAAAATCCTGGATAATGTCACACCCGTAACTGAGAGTCAGCCTTTGTATGCCACCAAATGGCATAGCTGAGCCAGGAAGCCTGGCACTGGTGCACCTTCAGCTGCTTTCCTTCTCTGAGGCTGTTGGGCATAAAATGAAATTTGTGCAAATAATGCTTTCTCTTGTCTAGGGTGCAATGATTCAGTTGTACTTGGGCTATGTCAGTGGCTGATTTAGGCTTATTCCAGTCATGGGCAAATTAAAGTGTGTAGCTTGCACGGAGCAGGGAGTCATGTCTGAGCAGGAAAACAGTTTCTCTGGCAACACTTAAACATATCACAACTTAATGTTTCTCCTTTCATCTTTAGTGTGGTATAACAAAGGCACATTAAGGCTGGATGGATTCTGTTCACACCAGCGACTTTCTCTACAAATAAGGAATTCACAGGAGGGCTGTGGTTGTAGGAAATGAGTCTTTGCATGCTGTTTTGTGCCTCCTGTCCCCCATCCGAGCAAAGATGGAGCTCGGGAAGTGGCATAAGAATCCCACCAGAGCACTCTGCTTCCTGCAAGGGGAAGGAGAAGCTGATGGTTGCCTTGACTTCCATGGGAAGACCCATTGCCTGAAAACACTGTAGAAAAGGTGCATTTATGTAAACATTAAAAAGTGAAGTCTGTGGAGTCCAGGGCAATCCATCTTTTAAATCTTGCTTTTATAGCATTATTATGTGAGACAGTCTCATAAAAAGCTCTCTGTAGATGTTATTACATTGCATTGTGGCTTTGGAGAGTGAGCTGAAGAAGCTGTGAGTTTGTGCAACAGCACATGTTAGCATGAGTTATAGTATGTCAGGGGCCCCGTGTTAACGATCAGAGAACCTATTCAGCTCCTTTAAGGTTAATCAACTCGGCATTTGTGTCAGGTGTAATGTCTAATTAAAATGATGGAAGGGGTGTGAATGCCTCCTGGCAGAGGAGGGAAATGGCACAAAGAGGCAGCGTCAGTGCCATATTGGTTTGGAAAATCAATAAGAGGAGCTCATTTTATCCCAGTGTATCTCTGCATTTGCCATTCAGTGGCTCATTTGAAAAAGTGCCAACTGGCTGCCTGGGAGCCTGGAAACTGCATCATTTGAAAACACTTAAAGACGATAGTGGTGGGGAAAGGAGAGGGCATTGCCATCGGCCACAGCTTGGGAGGTTGAGCCACTGTCCTCACATCTTGCAAGATGAGGGCAGGCTGGGCCACAGAGGCTCGGTGGATAGAGACACTAATGGAGAAGGAAAGGATGGGGAAAGAAGGGAAAAGGTCTGCTGAAAGGGAAGGTCTAGAAATCCAGAGGGTAGAAAACCAAGGATGGCTGGGCTGGAAAAACATGCCTTCTGAAGGAGAGATACATGAAGTACCAACCTGATGGTATAGAGGAGGGGGGAAACAATCTCGGGCATTTCTGTGTTCCCACGACCTCCTGCTAGTAAGTGTTGGTGATGGTGTAAGTGAATAAATAACCTATCTATGGTGAGAATTGAAAAAAATGGATAAACTAAAAGATTGGAAAGCAAATTTTAATCTGTCAATGTTTTTGTTGATGAAGAGTAACTTTCAGACAAACTGAGACATTGAGGTTTCTGGGATTTTTTCCCTATATTTTCTGTTGTTTGAAAACTCAGGAGTAGGAGAAAGTGACATAGATGCTGTCTGCAGGTTTGCTTCTCTTAAAATAATAACTCTATAGGACACTGTAAAAAATAGTTTCAATTTCCTCAGGAAATAATTTTTAATGAGTTGTACCCATTTTTCAGGACGTGACAACTCTTCCTTTGCTAGTTGTGCAGCCAGCTGGACAGACATCCATCCAAGTAGCTGCAGAAAATGTGTTAAAGCTGTGGATAAATCAATAACTTTCCATCTATGCAGTTACACTTCTCTGCAAATATAAACATTTGCTCATTATCACCACACACAGTTTCATCTCCACTGAATTTTTAATGAAAAGGAATGATAATTTATTCGCTAGCATTTTTTTAGAAAAATGATATCTTTTCTTAATGATTTTACTCCTTCTGGTTTAGTTAAGAGAGCCTACTGCTTTCCCCCAGCCTATATCTTTAGTGCAGCATGCTGGAGTTCAGGGACACCCTGCCTACATTTAAATACCTTTAAACCACCTTATTTGAGAAGTACAGCCAGCCTCAGAAACAGTGAAGAAAGACAGGGTCCTCTAGGTTGCAATTTAGGTCTTAAAAGGCCTGAACTGTCCTCTGGACAGTGTGTTCTCTCCATTTTCAATGGACACAAGTACAATACTGTAGTCTTAGATTTGTTGTTTGACAGAGGTGGGTTAAATACGGGCCTGAGAAGAGAATTTAAGAAGCAGCACTCAAGTGACTTAGTAGCAGTGTTCACCTTGCTTTTGGAAGTCCCAAATTAACAGTTCAACTTTCTTCCTTCTCTCCCCTACCCCAAGTAAAAGGCCTGTGACATTGCTTGGGTGACTCATATTTACATGCTCTGAAATCTCAGATTGGAAAGGAAATGTTCAGGGATTACCCCGATTTACAACCTTTAAGCGCTCTGTGCAATGACAGAATCTCTACCTGAAAGCTCTTTAAGCAGAAATTAATTTATGCCTGACTGATTAAAGGAGAAGGTGAGAGGAGATGGAAATTAGCAAATCCATCTCTATTGCTGAGATCCCATTATGATTGTAAGGAGAGGGGAAAATCAGCATTATGGGTGTCAGCTGCAATCTGGCGCATTCATTTAGCAGCCCATCCTACCTGGGAAATGTTCTCGTATGGATGGATATACCTGTCACACTGGCTTGGCCCGAGATGAATCAATTGTCTAGATGGTGGAAAAGAGATGGAAGCCATTTGGCACAATATTAACTCCCATTTTGAGTTTAATGCAAGAACCCGAGGTGGGGTCCATCAAATAAAATCTGGTGGGGAAGCTGATCTTGCAGGCCTCTTGCACAGAGATGTTAGAAGTGACATGGTCACAGAAATGGACCTGCATTCTTGTGGCCAGGCAAAAAGATGGCCAAGGGACAATCTCAATATTGAGATACGGATCAGACCTTAAAGGTATGACCTGCTCTTCCTTTGACAGTCATGGTAACACATTTTTCTTGATATTTCAAGAATGGATTATAGCAGTTAGGATGTAAGTGAGCAAGTGGTAAATACATTTGCTTACAAAGAAAAATTGGACAAAATTTCAAATGCTTAAAACTTTCAGTTTGTAGGGGAGATGTCTCATCAAAGAAGTCTCTAGAGCACTGGAAAAGAAAAAATTACTATTGACCTCAACGATATGAAAATGTCCCCTACAGTAGATATTTCAGTGCTGATACAAAGGTGATCTTGGCTCTTTTTCCTAAGGCTGGTGGTAGCTGCAACCATCTTGTTTGAAATGGTTTTAGTGATTCTCTCTGAAAAATGGAAGAAGCAGTATTGCTGACTGTGAGAAGAGTAATTATAAACACATTTGTAAACAGCTTTCACCAGTAGGTATGATTATTACGTGCATCAAAGTGAAAAGAAGAATTTTGACTTCTTAACCACAAATACCTGGTTTGTACCACTGGTGCTTAGGGATGCTCACACACCATGATGTCGCAACTGATCTGTGCTAAAAGAATCATCTCTTTATATTAAAGAGATTCTCGGTCAAGACAGGAAGTCCCAGGACTGCTAGAAGAAGGGCAAGCGAAAGGATTGTGTGATATCCTCTTTAAAATCTTCCTAGAAAACTTCTCACCTGAACCCCCAGTGTTAACTTCAGAATATTTTTTTTTTTTCAAAGCACTGGATTGCTTTGAAAAAGTCATGATTCTTCTCCATTGTTTTTAAATGGGGAAAAAAGTTCTCTTTTAGTTTCCTTTTTTTTTTTTTGGTGGGGATTAAACTGAATTTTGAACAGTAAACAGATATTGCAAAGCTTTAGGCAAAGGCAGACTATGGTATACAATGAAAGTGGATTTTTCATTTAGTTGAAGGCTTGTTTGTCTGATACTGTATTAATAGGAGGGGGGGGAAAAAAGGGGGGGATTAGCTCATTTTATTTTCACTATTCATCGGTGGCATACCAACTAATTTCACAGCTCTTTTCCTTGCAAAATTTACTCAGATTGTGAAAGAGCTGGAAAGTGCAATGAAAAGCCATTTGGGAAGGGCCACAAGACCCCTTGTTCAGTATCTGCCTGCCACTAGTTTGTGGTCACTGATATTACTGTTTATTTGTACTTTGCTGCAGACACCAATTCCCAGTTGTGAACCAGAATCTCATTAGAAGAGAACTAGTTAATAAAGTAATAAAGGTCTCTGACCTCTTCAGCAGTTTCATACACCTGTAAATATTTCTCCCAGCTCCAGAAGGAACAATAAAATCGATACTTGTTAATGTGATGTAATATACTTCAATGGATACAATACTCCAAACATTCAAAGGCCAATTCCTCATTCAGGCTCGGGTGCCAAAATGCCTGATTAAAACACTTTCTTCCATCCCCTCTTAAGATCCACAGTTTGGAAAGATGCCTCAGCACATCTCCAGCAATGATTTATCCTCCTGCTCTATTCAAGGAAACAAAGTGACTTCAGCTTCCTTGTTTAACAAAATAAAATAAAATCAGACACAAATCCAACCTGGCAGGATAAAAAAAATATATGTACATATAAAGAGAGAAGTTCTCCTGCTTTAGAGCAGGAATATGAAATTATGTTGTAAATTAAATTACAGAGAGGGAGAATAATATGAACTGGAAAAAAAAGATTCCTTCCAAGGCTGAGTTTCAATCATTGGCTTTCCCGGATTTTACTGGGCCCGCGAGTCGGGCTGAACTGCCCTCAGACAGACATGGGGGTCTGGTTAATTGATCTCTTCCTTCTTCTATAATAAATAGGGCCAACAAAGAGGAGCAGAAGAACAGGGGGAGGGAGAGAAATCTTCCTCAAATTGAAGCCCGAGAGAGCGTGAGAGCAATTACACTGTTTGGAGGAGGGATGTGAGGGGGTTTGCCCAGAGACACCCTAAAAAGCTGGGTTGAGGGGAAGGAGATGCTGAAGGACTACAGCTGTGCTAGGTGGGAGGAAAGGGAGAATATTGACTGTCTAGACAAGGTGATTAATATGGAATTGATAGGGAAGGGGCTGATCAAATTAGTAGTCTGTGTGGAGGAAGATTACCCAAATGCAGTTCTAGAGGAGGGGCAGATCAGGAGGCAGACACGAAAGGTACTGTATGGAGAGGCCAAGGTGAGCCTTCTGCAGCCTTTTACGCCATTCACTGCTGTGTGGGGAGGGGGCAAGGGACACCTGGCAGACTGCTGGTAGAAATGAAGGAATAATTTTTATCGATTCTTAGAAGCTATATCTTATTTCTTTTACATGCATGTTTGATTCAGTTGGACTTGAATTTCCCTCCAGAACAAAGGGAGTCCTATGAATGCATGATTTGGGATCTTAAATAGACATATCTGATTTTCAAGGAAGCTGAGCACCTCAGC
Organism: Fulmarus glacialis; assembly: GCF_000690835.1. NCBI lineage: Eukaryota > Metazoa > Chordata > Aves > Procellariiformes > Procellariidae > Fulmarus > Fulmarus glacialis. The sequence goes on from NW_009200652.1 coordinate 51,798, forward strand.
AGAGATCTGCAGAGCTTTTAGCACCTACTCTATTCTAGAAATCAGGCCAAACTCTTTCCTAGTGGAGCTGCTGGAATAGAAAAAGGAGGAAATAAATGGATAATATTTGAATGAATTCATTGGGGTGTGTTCAGCTCCTAGAAAGAGATGTGGGGGACAGGCCATCTTCTAATGCTGGCTTCAGTCTTTCAGGCAGTTCACAGGGTTTGTCTGAAGGTACAAATGGGCCAAAGTGCTGGTCTGAGTCACGGCAAAGATTAGGGCTGTGAAAAGCTGATGACTCTGTTTAGATTTTCTTCCAGTGAGGAAGAAAATTTACTTTATTTTTTTAACTTGTTCCTGTGTTGGAAAGCATTCTGAGTTTGTTCCAGACAGCAGAAATACCTGATCAGCTGTTCCATATTGGATGCACCTGGGGCTCCAGCCATGGGAGAGGGAGATTAATCCATGTGGATATCTCTGCTTGGAAACCAGTCCTGGTTCCCTTCCATCCCTCTGTTAGCAGAGCAGATGGGGGAATCCTTTCCACAGCCTTGATTAGAAGGAAAGTTTTGCCTCAGCTAGTCTTGAGTCTATACCCCTCATTCTTTGTTTCAGTCCTCGATGAAAGCTGGTATCTTCCCAGAAACTAAGTCATCCAGTCCCCTGCGGTTACCTTTGTGCTTCCTGGCTAGGGGCTGGGTAGCAGTACAATAGGCTTAAAGGACTGCAGAACAGCCCAAGGGATGGAAATAAGAGGGACGGCAACTTTTTCCCCAGGGATGTGTCAGGCAAAGGGGCTGGCACTGTAGCTACATCCAGAAGAATAAAATGAAGGAAATAAATAAAGGAGGCACAGCGCGTCCTACAAACAAGAACATGTGTCTGCATTTATTAACATTTCCAACGCGGATTTAATTCTCAGCAAAGTGCTCCTGCCTACACGAAGCCCAGGCGTGTTGCAGGAAACCTCTCGTTAAGTTCCATACAAGCCATCTTTTTAGTGCATCCTCCAGGGGAATCTTCAAACAGATTCTATAATTTCACTGATAAATGGCTCTTTTGCAAAACACTATTTACATTCCAGCGTCAGAAAGGCTGGCGACTTTTCTTCCCCCCCACCCCTTTCAACTGTCTCCTCCCGGTGCCTTCAGGGAAGGATCTCTCCCTCACTCCAGGGAGGTAATAAACCATCTGTAGGTCCTGTAAGGATGGAGAAAGCTAATGTGCTGGATTCCTCCAGAAAGAAATGCAGCCTTAGGACAACAGCAGCAGTGTCTTAACTGGGATGTCGCTGGATTCTTCTGGAAATAGGGAGACATACTAGTCTTGGAGACAAATCTGAGTATTAGGATTCAGAGGATGTGTGTGTTTGTTTTTTCCTTGGCATCACCACAGGTTTTCTGGGTGGCCTCAAGCAGGCCACTTAATCTCTTTGGGGTCCTGTTTCCATTGGTACACCCGAGCTGAAGACAGCGACTTTATTCCATTTGTTTGTCCTGCTTATTCTGATTACAGATCCCTGGGGGCAAGGATTGTCTCTCATTAAACAAAGCAGCCTGTACATGGGAATCCCAGCTTTGGTATGGCCTCTAGGCATACAGAACAACAAAACAACATCTGACGACCAGTCTAGACAGTAAAATAATGTGCCAGAGAAACACAGTTTGGTCACTGCTTCCGTTTTTCTTTATTGCTGAACTGGGGCTTTTTGCTTTTACTGGTCACTTACTCTATCTGCTGACCTGCAGTTAGGAAGGACAGATCTTGGGATTATTTCCATCTTTATCATCTACCTGGAAAAAGGAATAAAAAACCAGATCATGGCAGTTCTTCATGTTCTTTCACTTCCCACCAGTTGCTTGTGCAAGACTGTAGGGGCACACCCCAGGTTCCCCTGGGTATGTTGGATGAGTCCTCAACAAAAAAGTCCTGAGCCCTCAATAAAAAAAGACTACAGTGAACACAGAAACATGGACTTCTGTATACTGGTTTTCATGAGGTACCTCTAAGCATCTTTGCCAACACTAAGTCTTTGTGCTCATGTAATGTCCTATGGTCAGCATAGCATCAATGTACTTGACTTACAGTTAGATTAATTACGCAATCTGAGCGTGTCTTGAGATCCCAGTTGCTGCCAGTTTGGAGAGCTGGCTGCATGCCTGCATCGCCTCCTTCTTGGCTATTCCTTAGGACTGGCTTACTTCAGGAATTCACAATAACCAGCATCTTCCCACAAAGCCTTTTAGCTTAAGTTTCAAATTTGCATTTACAGCCATCTGAATTGAGTTCCACTTACCAGCTAATGCTCTGAAATGAAAGTGAATCAATGCACCAGAAAATACTTGTTTGCTGCTTGCTCTTTTTCCAGAAACAGAGAAAGTCAGGTCTTCAACTGGTATAAATAGGGCTCTGCAGATTTCAGCACTGATTTTTATCAGTTGATCCAATCCAAGAACATCTCAACTGTTGCATATTACTAAATCCTCTCCTTCAGATTATTACTGTTTTTAAACCATGTGAGTGAGGACAACACATCTTCCCCACACCAAAGGAAAAGCTGCAATTACAGAAGTAGAAAGCACTGGACTCTTGAGGATGGCATCGCATCCCTGGCAGAAAGTTAGTTTATTTTTAAATCAGTTCCTAAGGAAACCAAGTTTCCACAGTCGTGTTCTCTCTTCGTCTGTCAGTCCTTCCCAAGTAACTTTTACATAAATTAGGCAGTCTTGAGCACATTTTACGCAGTAGGAAAGGAAGCAGTTATGAAACTCCAACCTGTTTTGTGAAGCTGGCAGTGAAAAGAGCTTGAAACTAGTGTTGCTCTTGACCGATGCACGAGTTCAGCAGTTACCAGTTCGGTCTGGATGCCATTTAGCTAATGAACCTGCTGCCTCCTGCCCCATCAGTGCTTAAAAGTCAAGAGGAATGGGGGTCTTTCTGAGTCACTGGTGGAGAGCCCAGGTTACTGGGCTCTAGGAAGAAAAGGAAACTTGGCATTATTCCCACTGCTGCTGGAAAAACTTATTTATTTGATGGATCACAAAGGCACTTAAAATCCTAACTAAGATTTGTGCTCGGATACGGTGGCTTCTGCTTTTTTCCCAAATGCTCAGTACCCAAACGAGGGCTCAGCATGTGGGTTAAATATTTCTCACGAGAAGATCCTGTTACACCAAGGCATCACAGTGTGTGTTGTTTCAAGGTGGTTTCCAGCAGAAGGGTATCTGATGGTCTTTGTGAGGCTAGCAAATCACTCCTAACTGGAGAGAAACCAACTCAAAAAGGGAATTCAACCCTTTTCTTCCAAAACAAGAGCTTTCAGCCCGGTTATGTTTCGTGAAATATGATGGAAATGTTTAGCTTTAGTTCCAGTGCAAAGAAACACCAGGTGTTTGGCACCCTGAAAGAAGCTGTGAAATTGAATTTGTGTTCTCTGGACTTCTTTACTAAACAGGCTGGAGGGGAGGAAAGCATCAGGATCCTGGGCTAGCGGTGGGGAGAGCTTTGAGCTGACGGGAGAAGGATGGGGCTGTGCAATTCCATCGGCTGCCACAGGTGCTGCGGTACCAGCCCTGTCACAGAGGCTGCCCAGGTACAGAGGGGGCTGCAAGCCTCATCCGACTCTGCTAAATCAGAGCTTGCTCTGGGTGGATTCTCTCCCCACCCAGCAGCCAATTTGAGAAACCTTCTCTTACCCTTTCTATTAGTCTCAGTTTGCTGCTTCCCCGACCCAACTGGAAGGATACGTTAGCCATGAATGAACTCAGGACAGCTGTGCTTTTTCCCTTTCAGGTCAACCGCTTGTCCCTGGGGGGGGGAAGAGAAGTGGGGGGTCATCCTGGCAGGAGACAGAGCCTGATCATTATCTGTTAATGGGGAAGTCAATTAAAAGCCTGCCATTGCAGAACGCTTCCTGATGACTCTAATTATCCAATAATTGTATTATCTCATTCAGTGGTGCAACACGGTGCAGGGCCCTGCAAAATGATGTGGGTGCTTGAGTCTTTGGCAGGCACCTTGATGCCTACAGCTGTTGGTGGGTCTCCACATGGCCCGACGGGGCTGGGCAGGCATGGGGAGCCCTTCACACCAATGGGGCTACAAGGCAGTGAGCAGTGGCCATTCCTCCCTCACAAAGCCGCCAGCTGGTGCAAGACCTCTGCAAGGTTGGAGGGGTTGGTCTGTGGCTGTCATTGCTGCTTGTATGTGAACTGCAAAACTGCTGCCTGAAGCCTGCCTTTGCTATGCATGTTTTAATTGGTATGTTTAGGGTCGTTCCTCCACATGGATAGCACGGAAGCAGGAGACAACTTAAGAGCTGTTATCCTGCCCCACCGTGTGTATCCAAGACAAAAGTAATGAGCTTCAAAACCTCTCTCCTGCGGATGGTCACACATCACATGTCCTGAGTTTGCCCAGCCTCAGCAGTGCTGGCTCCTGCCGGGGACCCAGCAATGCCAAACTCCGCTGGTGCTGGTAAAGTGGGCAGATCTCTTCTGAGGTTGCTAGAGAGGCCTAAGCCATCAGGCCTGCTCCAAATACATTGTATGCTCTAACCAAAATTGTGGCCAAGGAAGAAAACAGCTTCACCCCCTCCTTTTTAGCCAGTAGTTCAATAATTGCAGCATCTTCCTGATACACAGAAGTCTGGGTTTAGTTATTACTTCTTCCTGGGGGAAGTTAAATAATTCTTCGCATCCTAGGATATGGTCCTGCCAGGGCATAACAGTGAGGAGATTTTGCTTGCTCCTTCAGGAGAAGAAAGAGGTGTCCAGCTCACAAGCCTAGCTGGCCTGGGAGTCCTGTAGCACTAATTTTGGCACGTCTCACTGAGACTTGCGTTCAGTAGCAGCATGACAATGAAAGAACAAGGACATAGGGTGTATGTCCATGGTGACTGGAGCACCTCTGGGAAAGGGGATGCAGCTTTCAGTTCCTGCTGCAAAGATTATTTTTCTTTTTGATATGAAATGCTCAATTAAGAAAATACCCACCTTTGAGGTGGGATGCACCACCATTTCCAATGCTCGGAAGGAAAGGAATGACTCCTCCCCAGGCTTTTTTCCAGAGGAAAGAAGGTACCTAAATCCATTTGAGGCTTCTGGGCTGTAAACCATGAAGGGAGGGAGCTGTTTCCTTGCAGCTCAGACTAAAGCTCTAGAGAGAATTGGGATTTAAAATCCACCTCCGCGACAGTTATTACTTCTCAGCTAACATGGCTCTCAGCACCGTGTACTGCCCATTCTCAATCCCATTTCTGGCAGCTAATTCCTCCCAGACATTGTACAGGAAACCTACACAGCTACCACGGCGTCCTGGACTCCACTGGCTTGCTGAAATCTCTTTGTTAGTGCCAAACCATTAAACTGTGAACAAAACACAGCTGAAATCTACCCACAGTAGTAGTAATAATAGTCCTAATAATAACAGCAATGCCACCACCTTGATCTCCTGTAGCGACTTCTTGTGGATAATTTCAAAACCTTAAATAAGTATTAAGAAGTTCTTAAAATGCACCGTGAGACTGGTAGGAATGATTCTCCTCCTGCAGGTGTGAAAGCGGCAGAAAGAAGGGTTATCGGGCAGGAGTTAGGATGCAGGAGATCTGGTTTCCTAGAGACTTATCTCCTACATATTGCTGGCACCACATCTGCCAGGTCTTCCATGCTGGAATTTTATGATATTAATTTCTATTCCAATATGGTAAAAGCATGTGGATTCCTGAGGAATAATCTCCTCTGTGGATATTTGGCTGGTGCTACACGCGTGCTCATCGGGAGATTGCAAGAGAGTACGGCTGAGCTGCTTTGCAGCGTCAGGGAGCAGCGAGGGCAAGCAGCGAGGAGGAATGGGAGGCAGCCCGGCCGCGGTACCTTGCTGTTACACCTCCCTGCAGCCCATCTCCTCCCAGACAGCCTTGCCGCACAATTCCCTTCTAGTGGCCACGTCAACCCTAACTTTGTATCTGTTAAACCTCAGGTAATTGCTTTTAGATGGGTGTAATTAAGAAGCCATTAGTGTAAAGTTTCATTTCAGTTTATGCTTTGGTCTCCATTTGAGCAGAGAAATATGAAATTAAGGTATTAGCTCCTTTCAGAGAGATGAGTCATGAGCTAATAAGTTTCAAGAGCTGTTTCTCAGCTGTAATGATTCTGCTTTTTTCTTCCCAAATCTTCTCCTCCTCCCAAATTCTTGCTTCTGGAGAATTCCTTTTTTAAAAGAATAAAAGAGGGAGGGAGACTGAGTCAGAGTGAGGAATTGCTAATAAAATGACAGACGGAGAGATGCCAGCATTTTTGTCTGGAATTTCCCCAAAGCAGCCAGGGACACGTGTGGGGTCGGCACATTGGCAGCAGGCGTGGTGTACCTGGCACGCAAGGGACATGCAACACACAACACACAGGGTCAAACTGTGCTTTTGGCCAGGAAGGAGGGAAGCAACGAGTGGCCAAGATGTCCAGGGAGAGAACAGGGAAGATGCTTGAGCTTTCCAAAGCAGAATAGAGAGGAGGGATGCGAGTTTGTCCAGGAAAACTCAAAGTATTTGGTGTGGGACAGTCCAGCTGAGCTGCAGCCCGCAGCAGCACCCAGGGAGCGTGATGTCCCTGCAGGGCTGCAAGCCGGGAAGCTCACGGTGTGAATACCAACCTGCACCACGGGGCTGAGCCAGGGAGGCTTTTTCTGCCCTCCTAGCCTGAGCCAGCAGCTGGTGGCCCAGCCCACCTCCTCTCCCCAGAGTCTCGAGCCCCTTTCAAGCTGAACAAATACCTCCCCTTCCCCACTTTCCATTTGTTGCATGCCTCATCCGTGCTCCCCCCCACGGAGCATCATGTGGCTGTGTCGATCCAGTGAACAGCTCCGGCTGTGCCATGGCACTCGCCAGCCAAGCGCAGCTGGACAGATGTGCCCTGGCACGCGTGGTGAGCAGCTGAGACACCCGGAGGGGAGCTACCCTGCGAGCGGGGCCCCCTCTCTGACAGCACAGCGCTCAACTCGCAGCGGTAACATTTCCAGAACTGAATCAGTGACAGTCAGAATTGCATATACAGTTAATCACAGCTTAATTAAACTGTTCAGTCTCTGAGCGAAGGGTGCTGCATGCGAGGAAGGGAGAAGGGGGAAGAGGTGTCCTTAGTTTGAGACAGTGAAATGCTACTGATCATCAATAATGCATTGCAGTAATGTTCCTGTATGAATTGGAAATGCCAGGCAATCAAAGGCCATATGTATTTAGCTTAGATCCACATGATGTCCATGTATTTTTAATAGTGTGGCATCTTTGAAGTGTGTTTATGAAGCACAGCGTTCCTCTCCATAGCTGTGGAGGAAAGAAATTGCCCCTGGCTGGCAGGCACGCTCTACCTCCCCTCCGCGGGCTGCTGTGAGGATGACTACACACCTCTCCTGGTAGGAAGGAGTGGAGGGAGGCACACACTGAATCCCAGGCAGGGGCGTTCCTTCTTTCTCTCTAATGATAAAGTAGCTTGATAAAAGCAGGTGTAAAATCAATAGTCTAGTGGGGAACAATGGATGATCTCTTGAACTAATCTATTCTCCATATTAATCTAATCTAGTCTAATCTAACCTCGATCTCCTGTTGGTTTGATAATTTCCAGTACATCTGTAGGATGTGTAGGATCTGTACCTATTGCCTAGGGGGTAAGGAAATGGGAGACTGGGGATCAGAATACAAGTCCAGGAGCGTTCATCTCCAGGTGAGCATCCTGGGCTGGTAGCTGAGGTTACACACTGTGAAACTGAAAAGGGGAGGGAAAAAAGAAAAGAAAAAGTAAGTCACATGCTTGCTTAGCAGGGCTATTAAAATGTTAGGACAGCTAACAAAGGAAGTGGTGGGCTGCTGAAGTCTTTAAATCAAGGCTAGAGGCCTTTTTTTTAAAAGATCTATTCTCATTCAGCTGGGAATTCTTGCAGTATTGCCAGGTCATGTCTTTAAAATGAAGAACCAGATGTTTTACATTTCTGTGAGAGCTCGAAAGTTTGGGATGAAACCGAAATGTACGATTCCTGCAGCTTTTTGTTTGTTTGTTTTGTGCTGCTAATGTAGCATTAGGCTTTAGCTTGTAAGCATTGCTGGGGAAAATACTAACCTTTGCTAAGTTATGAGACATACATGATTATACTGGGATCCTTTAAAATCTCTCAGTGTTTCTGAAAGCATTTCTATCTGGGTCTAAGATGCAGAAGGGTAGAGAGATCAGACCAACCCAGCTGGTGATCCCACCCCCAGCTCTGCTGCTCCCTGCGGTACCTGGTTGTTCCAGCAGAAATGTGGGCTTTGTCAAAGCCAGAAAAGCTCCCGAAAGCTGCAAATCTCTAATTCCAGAAGAGACTTTTGAGAACATTAATAAAAATGACCCTGCCATTGTAAAGCAGTGGTGGGGACCATGCTCTCTCACCTCGATTAAGACACTGGGGATACCTCCCTGTTTTTTTCCAGCCGTCTTAGACCGTGGACCCTTTTCCTGCCTAGTCTTGCCAAGGGGATGGAAAGGGCACAAATCCTCTGGACACTTCCACGGAGGTGCTCGAGAACATAACAAAAAACAAAGAAAGATGATGGCAGGGGAGGGTGGGGAGAGGGGAAAGAAGGTGTGTTAATACAAAACTAATTTTTCTTCTATTTTGGGTTGTGAACCTGCTGAATTGCCTGTTGGGTTATGTAAGAGAAGTCATTGTGTTGGTGTTGAAAGGGCAGCCTTGTACGGAGAGCTGGGGACACCGCTTGAATTTTAAGTAGCCAGGCTGTGCTGGGGAGAGGGAGTGAGAGGGCCCTCATCCAAACCCCTTCGTCCCGCTGCCTTCCCGTTCGTGTGGCATGGGAGGTTTGGCATGTGAGCAAGGTCGTCTCATGTACGGACCCGTGTCAGCCCGGCCAAGGCCAGTGCTTCTACTCTGCCTCCCCCTTCTCCTCCTCTCTCTTTTCTTCCCATCCCTTCCCTCTGAATCACAAACACCCGTACTGCTGGCACTACAGGAAAATTAACAAACAGCCTATAAATTTTACATGAGTTCCTGAGACCAGAGAGAAATTAATTTGATGTTGTCTTTTGATAAAGATGTAGCCCCCTTTCTCTGACTTCAATTTGTTAGCTCCCCCCCACCCCCCACCTTTCACAAACACGTTTTCTTGAAGGTTGCAATTTGATTCTTCTGATAATAGAAGTGCATAAATAAATAAATAACCCACTTCAAATAACCCCTAGCTTGTAAATAGGAACAGATAGAAGAACACCACCCACAGAAGAACAAAAAAAGAATCAAGTCATGTCAAATCACAGGCCAGTTTCTTCTAGTTTGGATTAGCTGGGTATATTTTGTGCACAAACTTCGGTTGCTCCCGTGCCAGTCCCCAAAGGCCTTGATTTTCTAGGCACAGCTTACAGGGCACGAAGGATGGAGCAAACTCAGTAATCTCCGGAAAAGCTGTTGCAGCTGGATTTGGAGGGAGGAGTACAAGCTGCAAAAGGAGAAAGCTTGAGGCCATCACCAGCTAGTCATTTTGTGCACAGAAATGGTACCTGGGGCTTCATTTCTTTACTGAAGAGGCAGTAGGTGGTATTTAAACCTGTGTTGGCATTTAGGAGATTGGGAGGGAGGATACGCAGAGAAGGTAGAAAATCGAGGTATACAATGAACCAGTTGCAATGCTCCAGTGGAAGCTCACGTAAGAGTTTGTCCCTGAGCCTTATCCAGTCCCTTTGGCCATTTTGTTAATGGTGTCTTATCGAAGCCCTTTCAAGTATTGTACAAACAATGGTTAGTACCATATATTTTTCCAGGAGTTATCAGTGATTAGAGTTAAGAACTTTTTTTTTTAATATATATTTGAAAAAGAAGCTAAAAAAAAGTATTAAAGGGCAAAATCCATTTCAAATAATTTAGAGTTTGAAAATATATTTGAAAGCAGAATGAAAGGAGAAGAGACAATTTAAAGAGAAGTCCAAACCCATGTTTAATCTGGAGCACTACATTTGCTTAAGAAATGAAGTTCTCTTCTCAAAGTTATTTAACCTCTTCACCTATTTTTCCTTTAAGCTGATTTTTAAAATGAGAATGCTGATGTGAAACAAAAGCTTAATATAAAAGACTTAAAAAAAATTCTTTTAAAAGTTTTGAAATGTTTGAACATTTGCAAAATCCTCTCTGCTCCCCTTGTTTAGTCTAAAACTCCTCACTAAATTTGATCCCAATTCACTATGATTTTCATTTCTTTGAAACTAAATGTTTCCATTCATGTTTCCATTACTTTTCAAAGTGTGCCCAGCTCATGCCAAGGCCGCCTGTGGCAGAGAATCGGCTATATTCTGCCTCTGTTCTTTTAACATGCATCTACCTTCCACCCACAGATTTACTTCTTTGCTTCTCATTGTTTCTACATAACATTTATTCAGTTACTTTACCAAATAGAGGGACTCATGTCTTCTCTCCTTACACCCCTCCTTTCTTTTTTCCGTGGTGCCTGGATCATCTCTTTATAGCACCAGAACTAAGTCCATAAATCCAGCTTGAAGGGACTCAATCACGGATGCTGGGTGTGGTGATGGACTTCGCTGTCTCCGAGGATTTCTTCCAACTTGATCTACTGGGGTGGCATAGGTTTCCATTCCAGAAGCTGACTCTCCAAATATTATGCACCTTATGTGCCTTTCCTTTCCTCTATAGACAGCAATGTAAGTGCTGCAAATTAGGTTTTATATATATTTTTAGGAGCAGAGTTTAAAGGCCACTTTGCAAGCCAAAAAAAATAAGAGTGTGTAACAGAAATGTGTGGCATCTGACTCTCTCTTGGAGACATTGCTTTGATTTTTCTTGAATTGTTTTTTGTCTGAATTTTTACTATAAAGAGTTAGGCAGGCTGTCACTCTTTATGTATGGAAAACATAATGCTCTTTGATGTTCTCAGTTACTGTGTCATGTTTATGTGCTCTGACAGTCTTTGAACTGCAGCTCTTGGCAGACAATGGGAAGGGATCCTCAGAGGGGTGGAAAGCATTTTGAAAGAGCCCCATTTTCTAGTCCAGAAATGGCAGCATTTTACCAACATCCACACTGGTGTCCAGTGCCTTTGAAACAAGAGAATATTTGACTGACAAAGCTGCATGACTGAGCCCAAGGTGTGTGATATCACTCTGTGCTACGTCAACACTTCAAGGGTTTTAGTAAGCATTAGAGCTATTCAGAAACTTCCAACAATTTGATGTAAAGACAAATTTCTGGAGCTTTGTAAAATTATTGTCAGTTATTTAAAAATAAAACAAAATTCAGTGAAAATAAAAAAATCCGTATTTCACCCAAGCGCTGATCACAATGACAGGAACTGCTAGTAAAATAAATACATCTCTTCTGTAAGGGTTTTTGTAGGTATCCAAGAACATAAAAGTGACAGGCGGCTGTTGCAAGGAAATTAGGTATGAACACGCCCAGACCTATCCAGCTGAATACTAAATAAACACCTGAGATCCCTGATGATGCCGCCCAAAAGCTGTCCTCTTTACTCCTGATCAGCACAGTGACACTTAAAAAGAAAAATCACAGTGCAGTGTTCTGTAGATCACTTTGCATGGCTTAGCACATTATTTAATGAGCTTCAGGGCGCAATGCAAAGTGTAGTAGTTCACTCAGGTCTTTCATTAAAAACTACAGCCAGACCTTTTATTTAGTCATTTAAATGGGCAGCTTCTCTTCAGAGATCCTTTTAAGGTTTTAAAAAATGCCCAGATTCAGCTGCAAAGCGAACGTATCAAAACACGCATTATGTTGTTATTTCAGAACAGTAACGGCTAGAAGACTCCTACCACCACAGTCATGGCCCTGTCATGCTGGATGCCATAAACGGGGAGCAGCAAAAGGCATAAAAGCACACCGTTCTGCCCGCATGGGCAGCTGCACGGGGATCATGCGCAGCACAGCGGAGGTGAACATACAGGCAGGACCGCCAGCACTGATGCCCTGTTCCCCTCAGCGTGGGCAGCTGGGTGTTGTTACGTAGCCATGCCGACATACAACACACATGAAATTTGTCTTTTCCTTCCCCTTATTTGGGGATCTGGGATTCTGCGAGCACACAGGGTCTTTGCCCCTCAGAGCATCCCTGACCTCATTGATTTGGGAGAGATGTGAAAGGTGAATTTTGTTCTAATCCCTGGTGTGGCCAGCAGTGCTGCCTTGCTCTCCATCCCCATCCTTGCCATCTCCCCGGGGGTAACCTGCTCTTCATGGCATGGGAGAGAGCCTCCCAGGTCCTGTTCAAAAGTCAATTTGGAAATCTGGCAGGGGGACTAAGCAGTCAATTCCATTTTCTTCTCCTTCTTCTTCCGAGCACAAAACCTAACAGACCCTTTCAGAAAGGACTCCCTGTCACAGGAAAGGGCTCCTTTGTATGCGAGTTGCAGCATCTATTTTTCAAGATAACCTTTATTTCATGTACTGAGTGTTAGCTTTGCTGAAAAAGAGAAAAGCCGAGATAACTCCTTCACCTGTGGAACATTATTACGCTTTCTGGAAAAAAGAAGAATGGGTTGTTCTGGTGCATGATAATGGCGGTGGAACGAATCAGGGAGAAGCAGGTGCTGAATTGCACCTCTCTCTCTTTCTCCCCAACTGTCTATCTTTGCAATCTCACTCTCTTTTCTCCGTCTGTCTTCCCGTCTCCAGCACAGGCTGATTTTTCTTTCTCCCGTCTCTCATTATCTACCAATTCTCCCTTTTTTCTTAGACACAATATAACATTCTCTGGGACTCATCAGCAAAACCCCTGACCAAAAGCTCTATTATTTGTGCTTTCTGTTGAGGTGGTGGCTGGAGACCTGCCCTGCTGTGCTCGGTGCTGTACAACCAAAGCACAAAGTACTGACTTCTGCAGTGAAGAGTTTCCAGTCTAAAAATTTTGTGGTTTGCATTTGGCTGCAAATTGGTCTGTGGGAACATTTTCCCCCTGGGAAAAGGCTGTTCTTTGGATAATAGGTAAAATGTGAATGCTTCATTGGAGTACTCTAATTCCAATGATGCTTCAAAGGCAAAATATTGAATCAATTTGAAATCAAAATGGATTTTAAATTTTTTATTATTTCGGCTGTTTCCTGCTCCATTTCCCACTTGTTTTCACTTCTATATTAGAATCTTAATTTTATTCTGTTACATATCTATATATCATCTAGTATTGCAGTACTCAGCTGCATTCAATAGTATCGAAATGAAGCATTTCAGTAGGTGGTGGCTTAACTTCTGGAGAGAAATATTTCAAAAACGTATTTTCTGATTTGGTCCTATCTGAGGCATAAACAAATGTTTAGCTGCTAGATTTCTCTGGAGACAGAACGCCTGTTTTCTCATCAACTTTAATGATGAGTCCTAAGAAATCCTGAGTTTGATCAGATGGAACAAGGCACATTCAGACGTATCTTCTGAATTGGATGCTGATATTGCTGCGTGACAGTGATGTATGGAAGAGATTCCCTGTGTCCCTTGGCATACGCCATCCTCCCTGTGAAAACGTGAATCATGCCTTCTCCTGCTCCCAGCTGTATGGTTAATGCCTCATTCGACAAATTATTTCAGTAGAGGAAAGAGGTTGGTTGCCACAATTGCAACAGACAGCAAACGTGACCGGACACCAGCCTTCTTATGTACCCCAGTCCTTGGTATCCATAACGGAAAGCCATCAGTCCAGGGATGCAGGAGGTGGCATGAACTCCTGCATACACCTTGAAGGGCGGGAGGACATCCCAGATGGGATTAGGACTCCAAATGAAAACCAGAAATAAAATTAATGGTCTGGGAAGAGCATCTTAGCAGTCATTTATTCTATTGGTCTGGAACAGGGCTGTGGTAGGTGGTGGGAAGCCTGACTGGCTTTATGCTCTAATCATGGCAATGTGTGTTTGCAGAGCTGGCAATTTCGCATTGACTGGATCCTACTGGCAGGGGAAAAGTTCTGCAGCGCATGCATCAGTGAGCTCTGTGCAGATACAACAGCTCTGAAAGTTGCTACATGGGGTCTGTGCTGCACCATAAATTACAGGGTAGTTATTTCTTAGTTATTTAGCAGTTACAGTGTAATTAGTTCCACTTAATGTCAACTTTTGTCAATACATCTTCCATTAGCCAGAAAATTGCAGCTAGGTTTTGAAGCAATGGCGATGCATGAGCTTGGACTCAGAGAGAGAATATGTGCTGTGGGGAGGGGATGGGGCTGTTAGGTGAATTCCAAGCCTGTCTCATCTCTTCTGCATTCCTATAAGCTTGCGCGTACTGACATACACACATATACAGAACACACATCTCTTCTGCAGGATCAATATTCCAGCCCAGACTGCAGTGAGGAATCAAACAGGTCCCTGGAGAAGTTTGCTTTGGCTGCTCAGAAACAAACAGACAAACAAACAAGCAAATAAAACCCAAGCAAATAAAACCCAAGAGCATTTGTTGCCTATACTTTGCAGAAGAGACTAATTAAGAAGTATACCTTAGATTTTGGGGATCCCAGCTTTCATTCAAAGAGAGCTTGATTTCCAGTCTGCGGCTACTTTATTCTTGGTTAACTCAGGAAGTCCCTCTGCCTTTTTTTCCCCCTTTTTTTTTTGTTTTGAAATGGTAGACATCGGTAGGAGATTGACATTTCTGAGTTTTGCCATTGCTTTGAGCAGGGCCAGGATTTTAGTCCCTAGTCCAAAAACGGTGAAAATCAGGGGACTAGGCTTTAGGAGAAGCACAGAGAAATATTTTCCTGTGTCCTGATTCTCTGAGCGGTGAAGGGATAAGGCAAGCTGGTTTTAAGGGTGCTGTCCTTCCCGCTAAAACACCTCACTTTAGGGCACTTTAGGAGCAGTTTTAGTGTGAAAGATCCTTCAACCTGTTTCAAATTTCAAAACCATGTGAAAACAGATTGCACAATCTATTGACTGAGGTACTAACGATGGAATGATTAGGAAATTGCAAAATAAATTATTTTAAGATTACTTTGTAATAGAGCAGATCCAACTAATTCTCTTTGTTTGCACCACTAGACCAGGTCTAGGTAAATGCCTAGAAATAGAAAAGAGTCAGCATGGGTCCAAATTTTTTTTTTATATATATACATAGCTTTCATAATTCCAGCCTCCAATACTCCCCTCCGTATAATTTTCCTCTATGAGTATGCTGTGTTGATTTCACACAGGGCCCTGCATATGCTAAAGCTGGTCCTTGAAGAAGAATTAAGTATTCAGTTCAGGAAAAAATATCAGGCAGAAAGAATATAATGGTAATTTTGGTATTAATACATCTTCCAAACATATAATGAAGTTCCTTCAGTTGTCTCGCACCCCTCTGTGTCCACCAGGAGGCCAGGGACAACAGAGCTCCTCCTGCTATTAAAAAATAAACAATAATAACAACAGCAGCAATAAACATTTGCACCACAGATTTTTTCCAGACGAACATGAATTTCAAAATTAATGTGCATGGCTATTCAGCGGTGATTGCAACTTCTTCCTATTATGAATAATAAGACCAGGGGCATATACTCAACTCACCCATTGCAGTTGAAACACTGAGACCAACTAAACCTCTTCTGAGAAATCTTTGGAGATTTTATGTATACATATATATATACACAAAAATCCCCAACTATGCTTGAATAATGAAGGACTGTAAGAAAAAATAATGATCTGAGGAATACCATAAGCAAAAATAGAAGATAAACTCCACTGATAAATAATGTATTTAAACTACTCACTCAGCTGAGTCCATTCCACCTTGCACAGGTTTACATTCATATGGAGTATTCCTTCTCTCTGCGGGCAACCTCTTTCCAAATACACTGAATATATGCAGAGATTTGTGTCTGTTTCTCTTGGATATTTCAGACCACATTAGATAATTCTGCCCACCAAATTCCCTTGCCTTAGTCACCCAGGAAAAAAATAATTGGCAGTGTTAATGCTTGGATGCACCATCCTGAAATACTGTAGAATCAGCAGGGATTGGAACCTGTGGTATTTTTACTTATTGGAGGGAAATCGGTTGGAAATCAGCATGGGGGTTAGCTGAGTCTCAGTCCGCATGGGGATAAAAGTATCTTGAGCACATAAATGAAGCAAAAGGACTGGTGGGTTGTCTGGCTCTAGGGTTATGGCTTGTTGCTCTAGCAGAAGTCAAAGAGCTGAGAACAATCTCTTCAGCAGCAGCTTTAGAGTCCCCCACGTTTGACACTGTTCAGGTCCCCCAAACCAGCTCCTAAGGCTCGCTCGAGACGTCCATGTCGCACCCAACCTTTGCCATGAGGCCAAGGTGGGAGGGAAGGAGGTGGAAACTGCAAGAAGGTGGCAATCTCACCCAGGTCCAGCCCTTACATTCTACCACCTCCGTGGTACTTAGTTCCTCTAAACCACATTTCCCATTTCCACTCTCTTTTCCTGAGTAAACACACTTATTGCCTGTGTGGGAGATGATTATTTTGGGTTATCACCATTTCCTCTGCAGAGAAACCTGCTGCTTACACTGCTTCCTCTCTCTGACTTCTTCTGTTTTATTATATTTCCCTGGGATGAAGCCTGACTGTCTATCAGCACTGCCCCAGCCTCCTGCCACCCCGACCACAGCAGATACAGATCTCTGCCAGCCAAGCGGCAGGAGAGAGGAGGAGGATTAAGAGAGTGGGGAAGTTAAGATAAGCACTTTGACAAGTGTTAACACAGAAAGGAGAAACCGTAACAAACTCCACCGGGCCCAGGATAATTTCTGCCTCTGGGCAGAGGCTGGAAGGTCCTCAATGTCAGGAGAGAATTTCTAACGGCATCAAGTGTTTGTCACCTCTTTTTGCCTCTCTCCTACACAAGCCTATGGCTACCAACACCGAACCTACATCCAAGCTTTGCTGTTCCAAATCTGGAAGCTGTTGGCTGAGGAAGGGGAGGATGTACTGAGTCGTGATCTCCATGCTGCATCCATAACTTCTGGGGCTCAGTGACGGAAACAAAAATGAGCTACCACCCACAAAAGCCTTATGACAGAAGCTGTGGAGTCATAGCCCAGGCCTGTCTGTGAGGCTGGTGGGGTGTGAAACACCTCACAGCCTCCCCGTTCCCTGGAGCTGAAGTCTGGCCATAAGGGATTGGAATTCAGTCCCGTGGAAACGGGGATGTCTCGGACGCTTGGTAGGGAAATCACTGGAGTGGGTCTTCCAGGATTAGTCAGAAACACGTTTTGGTACATCCAGCAAATGGCCCCAGCAAATTCAGTGGCTGGTGTTTTGACAAATACGCAGCTGAGTAAGTTTTGCAGGCTGACCAAGTAGGAAGTCTCTGGTAACTGCAAGTCTTTGGTGGGGCTGCAGTTTGGGACTCTGGGAAATGTAGAAAAGACCTGCTGCTTCTGGTCATATAAGGAGAACAGTATAAGGGCGGGAGAAAGAGGGGATGAGGTAGGAGAGAACAAGATGCAGTAGAGAACACCAGCAAAAAAAGGGAGCGGAGAGTGTGTGTTCTTAAAGAATCAACAATAAGCATAGAAAAGGGAATTACCCAGGGGAGCGGAGTGTGTGTGTGTGTAGCTGTGAGAAATGTTATGGAAGAAAGATATTAAGGTGAAGCAACTGATATTTGAAATGTTATTTGAAGAGAAGTTTTAATCTGATAGGGCGCAGACAGAATTAATGGGTTTTCAATGAGCTGCATAGCGCTTCGGGACAGTGCTGGGAAGAAGGCGAAAGTTCTGTTGCTGGAGGTCAATGCCACATCCCTGGCACAGAGCAAGCCGTCAGAGAAAAAATCAAAAAAGCAATTGAGAAATCAGCTTTGGTAAATTCCTCAGAGATGAGGGAGAGTTTTAAAAACAAAACCAAAAAATGCAACTCCCATATCTGCTTTCCTTTTAATTACCCAAGAGTTCAGTTTGGATGGCTAGAATCGGGGATGGATATGTAAGCAAAGAAAAACAGGTAACGGTGAGGCGTCTTTCATGGCCTTCAGACCATGAATGAGTAAGTGTGGCTGTGCCAGGCAGAGACCTGCATTTGTACATAAGCATGTGGGGGGAGGACTGGTTAGGTTGCCAGGAGGAACAATGTATTTGGAGAAAAACTAATCACAGTCCAAAGCCTGCTTGGCAAAGTTGGTTGTGAACCACTCTATCTCCTGTTCACCTTGGTGGCCTGCATGACTCCGTAGTCCCTCTGGAAAGCAGGAGACCTCATTTTGAAGACGTTGCTATTGAAGAGCGATGGAAGGGAAAAGAGAAAGAGGGAATGGAGCCAGGGAAAGGGAAGGAGGGAAAATTGTGCTCACATGACAGAGCAGGGAGATCCTTATTCAGATAAACACCAATGTCTTGGGGATGAGCAAAACTCCCTGGGCCATCTAGAAATCTTATCAGCTCTGTAGCTTTTCTTTTTTTTTGCTCATCTGCTTTATTCTATCTTGTTTTCCCCTTACTACTACTTTTCTTTTTCTTGTTCTATTCCTTTTATGTGATCAGAGACTGCAGGTCTCTTGTGTTTCCCAGAATCTCAGTTAAGGTATTGTTGGCATCTGGAAGGCAGAAAGTGGCAGGGGTCATGAAGGCAATGAAACAGCAAGTTCAATCATTCCCATTAAGTCTTTCTGGGAAATGCAGACCATTTGGGTTTGTATGTCTGTGTTTTACCCCTGAAATTTCCTTTCACCTAGGGAAACAGAGCTTGGGTCAAAACCCTGCAAAGAAAATGATCACATTTTTTGCTTCTGTTTTTTGGAGCTGGATGGAATCAGGAGACTCTATGAAGTTCCTGGTGAACAGTGAAGCTGCAGCATGAGGTCCAAGACTTTCAGAAAAGAAAAACTCT
>NW_009200652.1:70626-72456 GCF_000690835.1 Fulmarus glacialis
GGTCTTCAATTGGTATTTGCAATCAGCCATAAGACAGAAATGCGTCCAAACCCAGGCTTCCTTGTTTCTTAATTCTTGTTTCATATATTGATGCCATCAGTAGTATTGTTTATAACCAATTAGCAAGAGAAATGTCTCTTAGCAGCAGGTTGAATTCTTCATTACATCTGTTTCAGTATCAAACCATTCCAAGAATTCTTCTGAGACTGCATTTCTCCCATTATTCCACTGTATTATGGAAATGCAGTGCACCTTTTAATCAGGAGGGACATCTCTATTTATGTTGCAGACTTCAAAATTTCTTCGGTTCAAATTCAGTATTATTACCTGAATGAAACCAGAGATAAAACTCCCGCTGATATCATGGTTTCAGGAATCAGCAGATAATTAATTTCTAAAACTTGGGACTGTGTAATGCATTTCCTTTGTGTTTTGATTTTTTATCCATTTTCTTATAAACTGAACTTCACACACACACACACACACACACACACCCCCACTTAGCAAATTGAAATCATGTATGTCTGGAGGAGGATGGCGTTAGGACTAAAATACTCTACTGGGACATTCAGCTGGGGACGCCTTGGCTCCTATGCAGTCTCCTGCTGTCATCAGTTTTGTACAGGATATTCACAGTCACTGTCTCTGGGTCTAGAATTAGGAAGGCAAGATCCACAGAGGTTCAATGAAAGGTCCAGATGGCTATTCAGAGCTGCAAGTCAGTGTTCTATCCTCGGGAGCTGAAATGTCAGAGGACCACAGCCTCTCAGCACTGACTTGCCCAAATGAGACTATGTGTTTATCAGGCTTGTCATTTATGCCTCTGAACTGAAAGCCTAAAATGGGAAATAGACAGTTGGGATTATCCAGTGACGCAACTATCAGCGTTCACAGTAGTCATCCAAGATATTTGCGTCCTTTAGAGTCCATAAAAATACAGGCCATTCCAGTGGACAACTTGGAAGCCAAAGAAATGGTATCTTTATTGAAATTAAGTTGCAATATGAGCACTAATTCCAACATGTCTCTGGTCCTTGGTTTCTCATATGCATAAAACAAACTCCCATTTTTTCTACCTTTTCAAATCAGAGTATATGTTCTTTCAAGGCAGGAATCTCGTCTTTCATTTTGCCCATGTGCGGCATCCTAACACATTTGTGTCATAGCTGGGCCAAAAAGACAGTGTCCCAGTATAAGTGACCGATACCAATAAGCTCTTACCGCATTGCAGTAATACGAAGGAAAAGATGGAGCTTAGGCTTAGATGCGGGACTTAGATTGTCCTGCCGAAACAAACCACCTGGATTTAATGACGCAGAGCATGGAAGAGGTACACATACATCATCCCATCAGGAAGAGCTTCACTCTACTTCTCTGCTGCTTCTTCCTGTCTCAGTAAGGGGATTGAATTAAGTGATGGAGGAAGGTGGATCCGTTCTGCAGTGCAAAGAACGTGTGAAGCCAAAAATAGGCTTCCATTCCTGAATCTTTTCAGAAAAACATTTACAAGTAGCTTTTTTGGAGCAGTAAAGATTTTTCTCTTTTTTTTTTCCTTTTTCCTTTACTACAGTGAAATCTTTAACAAATAATCATTTTACACTGTACAGTTCATCAATAAAAGCAATAACACCAGGTTATGTAATAAATTAAATATGATGTGTAGTTGAAAGTAATCGTGCTTTCAGGCATCAGCTTCTTGTCACATTAAGGGCTCTGGCAAACAGGTTTAATATTCGTGGAATGAACAGAATTATTGACAAGCAGAGGAGGAACTAGACAGCAAGTGAGCATCATATTAATTTTTCAGAGGCCGATATTGCTTTTCCTGCT
>NW_009200652.1:72487-110786 GCF_000690835.1 Fulmarus glacialis
CAAACTTTCAGGGCTGGCTTTTGCAGAAGAGGGTTTTGGTAGCGGTGGCTTGTTTTTTCTTGATCTTTTTTTCTGCCATTCTGTCAAGTTCATGCCTTTTGGAAGGAAGAAGAAAAGAGGGAGAAAAATAATGGTGGCTCACAGAGTAAGGGTAGCTTTACCTTCGGGTTTATTCTCCCAGATAATTCAAGGTTAACTCAGATTAACTCCAGATCTACCTTTCACTGTATCAATGGACATCTTTCTTCTTTTGAAAAATCGTCCATAATTCCCATCACAATTCTAGAATATACAAGGATTTAGGGACTTCCCACTGCCCCTTGGCTTAGAGAGAGTCTGATGGTTGAAATATTGGAGATCCTTTAGGACAGTTTCTCAGTATGGACAATTAAATTAAAGACAGAGTTACGAAGAGAAGTCAGCTGGGTTATCTGAGCTTCCTGATATTCAGAACTTCTGGGGGGGGGGTCACAGAGGAATAGAAGTTGAAAAGTCAAACTTCCTGAGGTCCAAGTGGTCCGGTTTCCCAGAGATGGGTGTAGGAGTGTAGAAAGTGATGACAATTCACCTTTTTACCTAAGCATTTCCAAAATGCTACAAACACAGCTGAAGGGGAAAAAAAAAGTGTGGATGGCCTCTCTGAGGCATGTGTTTTGTCTGAGGCAGAGGTAAAAATAGCCGCTGACATTTTTCTTGTCTCAGATTTGAGCTCTAACCACCACACCCTTCCTCTGTATGTCTCATGCAATTTGTCACCCAAGAAGGATGAAAAAAAAAAGGTGTTAAATAAAATGAGTAGTGTGTCTGTCTGTTGATGGGATATGGAGAGGCAGAGGAGAAGGTTTCTGTGGTGTGGTCAGTGACTACTCAGATCAGAGGTGTCTGATAGAAATTGTCATTGGAGATGCTCACAAAGAGCATCTGTCTTAAGATTTCTGCATCCCTGGGAGAAACACTGCCCAAAACAACTTCCCGGACTCCCTTTTGCATTGTGGGTGGGATGAACTTCAGCTTGTTTTCAGCATTTCTAATGCAATGCGTGAGATACCCAATCTTGTATGCAATTAAATGCAAGAGTCCTTGCAGTAGGCAGTTCGGGAATATTCTCCCTCATCTACCAACATCAGGGTGGTCAACTCTTTGCTTTTCAGACTTTTTCACAACCCCAGGAACATGGGGAGGAGAAAAACGGGAAGCAGGTGAGGGCAAAAGACAGTTCTGGGCTGGTCAGTGATGCTTTCATGGGCTCTGTTAAACCCTTTCTCTCTCCTCTCTTATCCCTATCCAAAGCTCTGAGGGCATTAATACGGCTGGCAAGGCAGGCAGTGTTGCAATGAGCTGGGCGTGCTTTTGAGCTTGGCAGCATCATCATTTGATTGGCCTGAAAACAGTTATTTTAGAAGGGGGATTGTTTTGCAGGCCCCATCAAATAACACTCAGGTCAGGTTTGTTAGTAACAGTGAGCTTTCATAGGCTGACCTCGGTGCATGTGGCCAAATTTTCAGTTATGACCTTGGGTCTCTGCAAAAATCCATCACCACTGGAGATGGCCCCGGCCATAGCTTCCTTTCAGCCGTGAAATGTGCCAGCTACCTCATTCCAAAATACCCCAGAATGACCTCGTTTCTCCAAATAAATGTCCAAGTGTGAGAGAGCCAAAGAAGAGTGGGGAGAGAGCAGCACTGTTCATCTTAATCAGAATCAGACCCAGCCTCCCCACCCACTCCAACAGATGGAATCAAACCAAAACTCTGGTAAGAGCAGGATTTTCTTTTTCAATGAAAGGTGATGGAAAGTGTGGGCTCCAGTTCTCCTCTGTTTTACCAGAAAGCTGGTAAACTGATGAATGTTGTCAGCATTAAGATTTGCCTGTGTGATCTTCCTTACTGCTGTCCTGGGATTTGTTTTAAGGATTTTTGTGTGTAATTGTGTCCAAGACTGAACAGATCACTGGGCTGACAGAGTCCAGTAAAAAAAGATAACTGAGTGGGATGGCCTTAAGAGCAATAGACACAAGATCCTGTTCTGCTTATGAACAGGTTCTTCTGTTTCACCCCCTTCATGTAGAAAAGGAACTAGGAGTGAGAGATGTTAAAGCACCCATACGGTATCAAGATATATCCGGAGGTCTGGGACAGAAGGGTGAGAAAAAGTTACAAGAAAAATGTCAGCATAGGAGCACCCTTTTGGTAACGAGCTGTTTTAAAAAATGTGGAAAATGTTAGAATTTCAAGCATCAGCTGTGTGTCCTAATGGTGTATTAGCCACCTAAAATACCTTGGAAAATGTTGTTAGAAGCAAGTAACAGAATAAACACAGGAGAAGCGTGAAGCCATTTTTATCTGAGGCAGAACTTATCAGCAAAGAGCTAGAGGGTTGAATAAGGGATCCAGGCAAGGACTCCAGCAGCCAGGATGGGGACGGTGCCCACATATGGGCCACTTCCTAAGAGACGTCAGGAAGGAAATTTCCTATCCTCATAGTGAGAGAAAGCAGAGAAAAGGCTGATTAATGTGTTGAACCTTTGGGGCTATCACAGCAGAGCGAAGGCTAGTAGCTTCAAAAGAACTCAGTACTCAGAATAGGGCTCAAAGAGTCAAAATAGTAGCTGCAGGAAGCATCTTTAAAATCCAGTCTGAAATATTAGTAATGAGAATTGCAGATAAGGTCTTTGAATTGCTTGGGATGGACACCCTGTTCCAAGAAGTGCCTATCTCCCTCCCTGCATGAGTGCCAGTAGGACAAAGTCAAAAGGCTGGATTGTCATGGGTGAAAAGTGGAGATTTTTTTTTTTTTTTTTTTTTTTAAAACCAAGCTCTTTCAAGGCTGGTGGTTATGCCTGTCTTTAAATCTTCTTTGATCTTCATCAATGCACTATCTAAGCATTTCACTGTCTTTTTCATGGGAGTTGAGGAAATCCTGCCATCCCCATCACCTGTGGTGCAAAGAGAGAAACATGCAAAGGAATATGTGTATGGCCGTCAGGCTCTGAAGTGCATCTGAGAATCCCACTAGGTACTTAACTACCTATAAAAAACTGAGACCATTTGATTTCCCCAGAAGTCAGTGGAAGATAAAGAACATGCACAGAGGTTCCCGATATCGCTGGGCATCGTCTTAATCTAAGATGTCTTTTCTCTGACTGCTGAAAGGAAAGGAGCTACAGTATTTCTCTTATAGTGATTAGAATTAGAAGCAGATTTGTTAAAGCAAAACAAAACAAAGCACAATCCTTTGTGTTAAATCTTGCACAAGCGGTACTCCTGGGGTTCTTCCAGATTTAGATATATTACTGTTAAAATAAAGTAATATTTATTTTTATCCTCACACTTTGCCTTTTCTATTTAACCAAGTTGCTATTTTTGAGTTGAAAGCATGCACACAAAAATGCAAATCCCAAATTTCAAAGGCACCTTCCACTTGGAATTGGATCTATTTTTGTCCCTTGCACAGCTCTAATTGTCATGCCCCACTCTGAAATCCACAGTACACTGCTCTCGCCAGCATATTTTTGGATTATTGCTCATTGTGATCAGCCTTTTGTGTTCTTTTTGATATGGGCCAAATTTTGACATGAGGTGCTGAGTCATAATGTGGATCTTATTTGTGTCTCAAAGAAATCTTCCTTTTTTCTGTTCCCCTGTACCTGGGCCAGCACCTGGCATAGTCTCTCCCATTTCGCAGACAGACAAGGGAAAAAGCACCTGAAACACATCAAAGCTCCGAGCAGCTCGAAACAATTCATTTAATTATTATTACAAAATGTCAAAGGGAGTGCCAGTTTGGTATTGTAGTTTCTGTGCTCATTTGTTTAGTGAAAAAACTGAGCACTGAAAAAAAGTCCCAAAGAAGAAAGATAGAAAGAAAGAAAGAAAAAAATCTTCTTTTGAAACTGAGGTGTATGGACTTGAGGGTGAAATATTTAATTTCTGCACACCAAAAATACAGTCATACCTGAGTGGGGATTCAATGAAAAAAAATTACGGGGAGGTGATGATTAATTTTCTAAAGGCAAATTAGATATTATAAGCACTTTTAGGGAGTGGTGGAGAGGGAAAAGGGCATTTGATGTAATGGGGTGGAAAATCCGAATAATCCCATCTCTGCTGTAGGACTCAATGGTTTCTGGAGCGCTTTCCCCACATCCCATACTGCAGCATAGCCCTTGCTCTGGTACTACCAGCTGCCTGCATACTTACATAGCATGACCATGGCCAGGCTTCCTCGCAGTGGGGGTCCCTGGCCAGGCAGCTCCCAAGGCTGGTCAGAAAAGTTTCACATCTTACATGTGAATGGATCTTTTCAAGTCACCTGCAGCTGAGATGATTTTGGGGATCACTATTTTTCCTTCTTCAGTTTCTTATCTAGTCAACACTTAACATATGTAAGCACCATTTGATATTTTGTCAAGAGGAGGGATGTATTTTAACCAGATAATGCAGAAAAAAGATGCAATACTGGGCGTAGAATCTGCAACAGTCTCTGCAATAGCATCCTACATGTGAGGTGTCCTCCCTTTCTCTGAATGGCCTCGGTGAACAGCTCTTCTCATCCTGAATTTTGGGATGTTGAATGCAAAGGGTCTGATATCGGTGCTCCTGCTTTGTGCTCCAGCTCCTCACCAAGAAAATTTCCCTAACCTTCCTGCATAGGTGCGTTGAGATAGGTGAACCAAGCAGGGGCTCCAGCCTTAACTGCTCTTTAACCCACAAGCCAGGCTGCCCAGTGAATTCATGCAGAACAAGCTCCAGTGGATTTTTGTTTGCTGTTTGTGCTGACCAGCTGCTTCACAAACTGTTGGGTTATTTTAGTTCTGTTGCCATAATCATTTGGCTCCCTTGATGCTATCTGTCACCTGCAGATGAAAATTAAAAGCCTTGAAAATCAGGTGATGACAATCAAGCATGTCCAGGAATGTGTATGTGTGTGTGAGCATGGAGCAAAGCAGGCTGCCATAGGTAAATTGTTAAGCACCCTAGAAATGGAGTGCTTGACACTGGGGAGAGAGAGAGTGTGTTTATGAGAGAAGTGGAGAAACACAGCCAAATGTTCTTCTACTTTTTATAACTGGATACCACATCCCCTTGAAGGTAGAAATTTAATTCTTCAGTGGCCAGAGCTCACAGCACACTGAGTCTGTCTCTACTGCATGCACAGTGGCATCACACGTGGATCTTCCAAGATCAGTTATTGGGCTAAAGAGAGGCAATTTGACTGCAGTTCTCAGCCTTGTCGTGCAGGAGGTCTGTGGAAGACGGAGTTGTTATTGTGAATATAAGAATTCAGAATTCCAGGGATAATCCTTAAAGCCATGCTAAGGGGCAAATTTATGAAGATGCCCCCAGCTACGGTCACAGCAGCCTCTTGGCTGGCACTTAACATTATCAGAGATCCCAGCACTTGGCATTATTAGAGATCCCTTGGTAGTTTCCTCCTAGGATAGTCAGTGTTGTCTAATGATGATTTGCTGCCTGCTACCTGTGAAGGTAATTCCTGCCATCTTTCCCTGTCTCCATGCTTCCTTCATGTGCAGATGGAAGAGGAATGAGCACCCTGTGCAGAAGCTGGAAGTGTAGACCTTGGGCTCGACACAGGTGTCACACTAATTTTATGTCAACGCAGCCCCAGTGCCTCTGGCGGAGCGGCTCTTGGTTTCCATCAGCGCGAGATGGAGAGGAGGACAACAGGAGAGGAGAAGCAGGGACTGTCACAGGAGAACTGTTCAGGGGCACACGGGTGGGGGTCAATCCCCATATTTTCCATCCGGCTGAGAATCTGTGTCTTTGGCTGCCTCACTGACTGACCTGAATGAAGTTAACCTTGATTTACACTGGAGAAGGAGAGGGGAGAATTGAGCACAACAAGCTGAATCCTAGAATAGAAAAAGGCCACTGGAGAGGGAGACAGAGTGCGAGGAGGAAAAGCTAACACCGCGGCCTCTGTGATTCTGTCTTGCAGGTCCCTCAGGCAACATAACCATAAACAGTCTCTTCAAAAAATGTGAATATTATGCTCCTTTCTGACAGTTTTTTCCCCAATTTCCTTCTGCCTTTACAAGTAGCTGAAGAAAATAAATATTTAATGACCTATTTCAATATTTTAATGTAGGTTTCTTGGTTAAAACACCACAAATCTCTCCATGAAAGGGCGACAATAGAATTACAAAGTAATGAGCATTGCAGCAAGTGGGAAGTTGGTTGGAAGGGGGAGGGGAGGGGAAAGAAAAGAGGCAAGGCTGCAGAACCCGGGGGCATATCTTCATCAGGTGGGAAATCACCACTGCTCCATGATTTCAACGCTGACTCATTTCAAGCGCTCCTTTCCAGAGCTTACTGGGGAGGAAAGACCCAGACAGTTTGCTGGCTTACCCTTCACCAATCCTTTGTACAAAAGCACAGCAGTTTCCTTCCTCCATGACTTGGCCAGGCTATGCTACTTGATCAAGATCCCCATGCATGCTACAACAGGGCTCTAGCAGTTCAGAGCGAGCCGTTAGCCAGAGAGGCTCCGTGGAGCAAACACAGCTCACGGCTCAGCTTTCCAGTTCCCCAGGAACAAAAGTCCCCGCACTGCTATGGGCACACGAGGAAGGGCCATAAGGGACCCGTTGCCCTTTCGCCAGTGCAGCCTGCGGTGGTGATTCTCCACTCTCAACGTGTGATGGGGTCATTGTACACCTGCGCAGCTCCACCACCTCTTTTCCATCTCTCATCCCACCCCAGGACACTGCTCCTGCTGCTTCTCTCTTTGTACCAAGGTGGATTAATTCTGTTCAGTCAGATGTTAAGGGAGTAGTACAGTGCACCCAGTGTAGTATCTCAGTGGCATCCATAGGAAGAGAAGCCAGAAAATTACATCCTTGCACCACTGGGGACCTCACTCCATCCTGTATGTCTTCGCACGGCGTTTGCAACAAATAACACAAATTCCTGATGCTGGGCCAAGGCTACTTCATTAAACAGTGCTCATCATGCAGGCAGGACGTGCATGTATAGAGTGTCAGCCTTGTTCTTCTGAGAGAGAGGTGGGCTGCAGCCCAGGAGATGTGGCAGTGAGTAGTCTCTGTGCAGAGATAAGCTGGGAGTGAAATCTTGGACTGGTAGCTGCAGTGAATATTTATACCTCTCTCCCCCTCCCTTCTCTGCCTGATCTCGGCAGCAGTCTCTAGCCAACATAATTCTTTGTGAGTTACTTTCGTTAACAAAACCTTTCACCCTATGAAGATGTTCTACTTAATTAGTAAAAGTTCAATTTTTTTGTCACCGACAGAGTCCCATACATCACCATGTCTGGAGAGTCATTAGCTGTAAAATTAAGCAGGGTGGATAACGGCTGAATAGAGTCAGAGCCCTTTGTGTTCCTTCCCACATCTCTGCCTCCAACGTGAGAACTTTTTCAAGAAGGGGAATCCAAAAAGCATCTCCAGATATCCAGGAGACCAGTTTCTAGGTAGCACTGAAGTGGGGGTGTATTCCTGAGCCTGAAGTGGAGGGGGCAATCAGGCAAAGCAGGGGACAGGAAGCCAGAAGACTGTCAACTTTGTTCCGCCTTGGTCAGACCCATGAAGAACTCCAGCTGAGGGACTCTGAAAGGATGCTGGATACCTGAGATTTTCCTTTTACCCGCTTCTGGGAACACATCAAAGATACTTGCTTGTTCACTTCTTCACGGGCAAGTTGTAAGCTCGGCTTGTGAAAGAAGAGGGGCAGGTCGAACAGAAGGGTTTGCCACATGCCATAGCTTGAGGACTGTGTGCCACGAAAGGGTGTCCTAAGGAAATCCAGGCCTACAGGAGAAATTCAAACAAGCAGATGATTGAGTTTATAACCCAGCCTGTTTCTGTACTGCACCGAAGGAGCCATGACACAGTGCTCTGCTTCCTGGCAGATAATCTGCCTGGGTATTTCTGGCAGGCCCACTCACCCTTTCAGCATTCTTCAGGGCTTGATGTGTGGTAAGGATGAAACCAAGGTGCCTTTGCTACCTTGCTACCCTGCATTGCACTGGTATGTCCGTTGGGCAGGATTGCTGCCAGCAGAGTTTTCTGCAACCTGTCATGGCTCAACGTTGGACTCCTTCCCAGTTGTGTACTTATTTCTGCTCAGGAGGTCTCTGCTTCGAGGTGGCTACTGCAATTTCCTACAAGCTCACCTATTTCCAAGTGCATCGACAGACACAAGAAAACCAAATGACCGATGGCTCAGCATGGATTTGCAAGACAGCTTCTTCCTGGTTGTTCTTCGTCTTTTCACCAATTTGCTCCCTGGCTATGGAGTCTGGGCTTTTCTACTGGCAGATGGAGCCCATCTGTGACTGCGTGCAGGTGGGGAATGTTGCACTACGTTGTGCTGAGGATGTTGTATGCTTTGAAGGAATCTTTGGACAGGTACATTAGCTTAAGAGACTTTTTATAAGAATAATAGAAGACTGTATTGTTCCTATCTCCTGAGCACGGGACACTGTACATGTCAGTCTCAAATCACCTTTTCCTGCTCTGGCACTTCTTAAAATTGACAGGGAGATGTTGGTAGCTAGTTGTGATGAAGAACACTGATATTCTTTATTTATTTTGGTAGTAGTAGTAGTAGTAGTAGTAGTAGTAGTAGTAGTAGTAGTAGTAGTAGTAAAGGAGGCCTTACAGTTTGATTGGTAGCAAAGAGAAATAATTATGGATAATGCAAGTGACTGCAAGCAAGTTGATATCACTTATAATTTTGCGTAACTGATCACAGGACCTCCTTAAAAGTGAACTCCTCATGGTACACTTCATTTTGGTTCAGACCAGACAGGGGGGAGGAAGGAAATATGCACAAAAATGCGTCTTCCCACTTTGTAATTTTCCTCCTCAGAAGATGTCTGAAAAGCAGCCATCCTGGGAATGACTTGCCTGGGCTGCTGCACTACCTCCAGGTCCTGCCAATTCTCTGCTGCCTCTGCTGATGCTCATAACACTGTAGCATTCTGGAGTCTTCTTTGACTAACAAGTGGCTCAAGGCCGCTAGCTCTGTCCTCACACTCCTGTCAAGTGTAGTTAAGTAAGTGTCTTAACAAATGGAAAGTGATTTCTCTGCCACATCCCTTTTGGGTATGAGTCCCACCCAGCCAGAATCACAAACGCGGAGGCCTTGTCCCTAAGAATGAAGCATGTGTATCTCGGCAAACAATTTTGTCCTTGGTGTCTGATTGATTTATAAAGGTTGTTTTCAGTGTGTTCATGAAGGGATAAAGTAGAAAAAAATGGAGCCTTATGCCTCAAAACTCAATATGATTCCTTGCAGTAGGACATCCTTTAGGAGTAGTATCTTTCTGCAAAGCTCCAGAGCTTTTCTTGTTGCTTTCCTGGGCAAAGCAAGGGGGTAAAACAAATGCTTAGGATTCACATGAACCAGTATGGATTATGCATTTTTTCCCCGTTTGCGTTTCCTTGTGAAAATAAAAGGAAAGGGTAATTTCTCTGAGGCTCAATTGAAAATTTTTGTTTTCCATTAAACATAAAAATTCTTGTCATCTTTGGGAATCCTTAAGCTTAAGATAAATACGATTTGGGTAACAGAAAACCCTGTTTTCTTCTAAAGAGAGTAATTTCTAAAATGCCAAAATGGGTTATTATCTTTCTTATTTGCTCTCATTTCCAGATTAGCTGTTTGAAGGAGTCAAAACAAATTTGTGAAAAGCTTCTTGCGCCCTGAAGTTACCTTTTTAGCAAACAAAAAATTGACCTCTAACATTATACCCAGCTATAGTTGCCAAGATTTGTTTCAGGCTTTTCCTAAGCACGTTTTCCTCTTAAGCTTTTATTAGCAAGGACTAAAAAGCTCAACTTACAAACAATGTGAACTTTCAGGCCATATGATGGCTTGACAATGTCTGTAGTGTACAGGACCCTAATAGGTGGGCTGTTGGCATATTGATAATATCATACATACAGGCAGAAAGATCCCCCAATCCCACATCAAGATCCCGTCTTTAAAGTACATAGCAGGTGGACCATTAGCACTTTAAACGGTGGTACAGATCATCACCGCTGATTTAGACAGAAGAATGAAATGGTATTGATTCAGGATTATGGCCAGGTAAAGACACCATCACGCTGTTTGTTTTGTGCTTGTTGTTCAGTAGATGAACTAATTTATAGGTGGGAGTAGTGTGATCTATAGAACAGAGGTCAGGAATAGAAAGTAGTACCCTGAACTACATGAACCGGAGACTGGATTAGGATTTAAGGGAAGGGGAAAAAAAAAGGAAATACAGGTACCCTAAGTGAAAGACAAGATGTAAATTGGTCTGAATTCTCGTGTAGTGAGAAAAAGAAGAGTTCTCCCCTCAAGAGCTGTTCTATCTGGACTTACGCTGTTTTGTACTGAATTCTCATGAGCATAAATACACAACCTCATGCTGCCAGTTTGAGATCGGATCATGCTGCCAGTTTGAGATCGGATAGATGGAGAGAAGGTTCAGGTACAGAGCTGTAATTTGCTTCCCCCTTGCTCCCTTAAATTAGCCCCAGTTATCCCCAGCGTACATGTTTCACTGATCTAGAACACTGACTATAACAGCTTTCTCCCAGAGGTGCCCTGTGGGGGGACATCTGGCACTTGGGTAGGCATGAATTTTCTCCCCTGTGAACCAAAATTTAGCCATTTGTTTGATATTTACGTGGGGAGCTGATGAGAACATTTTGAAAATGTCTACATCTCAGTGGAAAAAAAGTATATAAGTATACACATATAAGTATACACAAAACACAGTAAAATGATTTACAGATTCTCTTCCTTTCTCCCACCCTTTTGCAGTCAGTACCATTCTCGGGCAGGGGAAACCTGCCGTGCGTTGCTGTAAGTAGATCTCGACAGCCTAAGAGACAGTGGTCTCTGAGGGCTTAAAAATCAGCCTGTGCCTCAGGAGAGACATTGCCAACCCCCCGTGTGATGGTAGCCTCTGTGACTTCAGGTAAACTCTTCCTCTGCTGCTCTTGGCTTTTCATTTCCCATCTCGCCTGTTCCCTGCTGAGTAAAGATTATAGGACAGGAACGATCTCTTTGGTCACGGGTCCAGAGTGCTAAGCACAAAGCAGCCTTGATCTTAAGAGAGGTATAAGGGTGCTAATGCAATACCAGTAAGGAAGGCAAAGGCTTTCCATCCCCCCTCCTCTTGTCTGAAGCTGAGAGAGGAGTAAGTTGGTGTCCTTAAGAGGCTTGAAAAACAAAACACTTTTGTATTTGTTAAGTGCTGAACTTCACACAGTACAAAACAGGCAGGCAAATATAAGAACCTGCTCAGCTAATTAAGATCCAAGGTAGGAAGCAAAATGGGTGCTTGTGAAACTTCCCCAGGAAAGCTAGAGTAACTGAACCAGTTATTAAACTCTATTAAGCCGAAGAAAGGTCAGCAAAGGATGATTTCTGGAGGAAAAGTCCCCCTTTGCTATCTCACAGCCCAGCATCATGCAGATATCACAGAGAGGGGAATCAGGTTTTCCAGCTTCATTGCAGCATCTGCCCTGGGTACAGAGTACCCAGACAATTTGATCCAATTTGTTATCAAGATGCACCAGACTTCTCCATAGTCTCTATAGTCTTTCAAGTTCCAGGATGAAAAACCTCTAAGTGCAATATTAGAGCAAAGAAAAAGGCACCCAGGTTAGGATGAATGTGCTTTAAAAGCATCTGTTAATTCTGTATCTCTTTTCAGTAATAAAAATTACTTCACACACTGTGTGCAATCCCCATTTATAAGGCTTTGGTACTTTGGTGGATGGAAAGAAGGAAGCCTGAAGCATGCAGAAGGAAGGGTAGTGCATAGCACTGTGCATAGCCTATTTTGTAGTAATCAATTAATTTGATGGTCTTTTCAGACTTTTCCCTAATGCAAAAGTCTGGGCCTGTGGTTTTCAAAGCATCACCCATCCCTGGCTTGCTCACAAAACATAGACCAGGACTGCTGGGAGGATTTGCTTCTGGTGCATTGGCCACAGAAGGCTTGCCAGTGGGGCTACCTCCCCATCCCACCTTTAGTTTTCCAGCTGGCTCTGCCCACTTTGCAGTGGCTGCAGACTCTCAGGGACCGGGGGAGGTCCAGCTGGCCAGCAGCTCTCCATCTCAGCTCAGCCAGCTGAGTGGCCCAAACAGGCATGGAGAGGAACTGGGATGTCACTGGTGATGTGGAGCTGTAACCCATGAGGGATGAATGTGGCACATTCAACCCACAGGGAGGTGTGAGGAAGAAAATCGACCAGACCGGCTGGGAGGCTTGGTCCCCCAGCTCTCTCGGAAGGCCTGTCCTTCCGCAAGCAAACATTTCACTGCATATCACCCGGCAGGGCTCCATGGGGAGTGACCCTTTCCAGTTCCAAATATTTTTGATGGTCATGTGTCCCTGATTCCCCACCCCACAAAAAACACCCCAAAAGGCTCATGTGCTCTTTTCATCTTTCTTTACTATTGCCACTATTTTCCCCATTCCCCCTTGTCGTGCAAAACCAAAAATAAATAAATAAAACACGTCTTAATTATACACGAGCATATGAACAGCACAAAGGAGCCGTTAACATAATCAGCAAAAAGCACTAATCCCAACAATATTTCCCAGGGCCCTTCGTGGCGTGTGATGTTGGAAGAGCCGCTGCCAAGCGGTGCTCGGGAGCGGGGCTGCCCCTCCGAGCCATCTCTCCCCGCATCCTCCCACCGTCCCCTGCAACGCCTGCACCCCCTGGTCACCCCCCACCGTGACTCTCCCTGGCATCCCAGGGTGGCCTCGGCTCTCAAGGCCACTGGTAGCCCTCGCCCTCCTCCTGCCTCTCCCTGGGCTCCCTCTGCACCCTCACCCGCCCACAGATGCAGGATGCTCGGGGTGGAACGGGCATTTGCCGGTTGGCGGGTGGAAGGAGCAGGCTGGATGCGGTGGGGGTTGAACTGTTGCCATTGGAGATGACAACAGATGCTTCCCGGTTGACGCTGCGCTGGCTAATTCAGGGCTTTGTGGTTTGAGACAGAATCCCAATTATTTCCAATTAGGAGATTGTAGTGACAGCTGCTCTGAGCAGGGCCTTCTCTCGCAGCTGAGAAGCCTGCCTCCACTTTTAGCTGAGTTCGGATACCTGCATCTCTAGCATGGGGCTCTCAGCATTTTTTTTATAACCTCTTTTTCTTCCACTCCTTGCTAAGCAATTCTTCGTCTCTCCCACACAATGCCACCTCTCATGAGGAATTTTGTGGTGGAATCATCCTTATCTCTCCCTTTCCAAAATCCATTCATTTTCTCCTTTCTATATGCAGGATTTAATTTTCCTGTTGTGCTGTCCAGCTCCCCCTCTTCCCAGTTCCCCCATTAGCTCTGCCTGCCCTGTGATGTATGGGCCGTGTCAGACAGTTTTGGCCTGACCCAGCCAGCCAAAATTAGAGGAAAACCTGGTTTTATTTTGCCTGGGGAGAATTCATCACGGAAGGTGTCTCATTTAGGGAAATTAAGGATGAAGGAAAGGGAGAGCTAGGAATTTATTCTGGTTTAGTGTTAAAAATATATCTACTGCTGTGTTAAAGGCTGATACTTTCTCTCTGCTTTTCTCTTCTTACTCTCTTTTCCAGTCATATCACATAGCCCAGAGACAGAATTCAGGAGAAAGGGGCATAGGGCCCGTTGCTGGCTTGAAAATGCTGGCTGTGGTAGAGGAGTGAATAGGACAAGAAGGAGACGTTGAACAAGACATGTCTCTCTCCATTTTGTCTCATAACTACTCATCAGAGGCAAATGTAATCCTAAAAATACAAACTAGACAAATCCTTTGGAAGGAGAAAGGGGAATTTGCGGGTGCTGGCTTTATTTATGATTCTGCTAAATCCTTGTTTGTTTGGCTGTTGAGTCTTTTGAATCACAGCAGGGCTAAGCAAACCAGGAGCAAACCCTGAAGAGCGCAGCGCAGAGTGCTGGAGAGTCTCTTCCAGAGGCAGCGGGTCAGAGCCTGCTGCCCCCAAAGATCAGGATCTTTCCTGATCTCCCTTTTTTATCTCCCTGTTCAAGACGCAGAGAAAAACCATGGTTTCCTCGAGGAGTATTTCCAGAAGGTGCTTTCTCTTGTAGGGGAAGTTGCCATTTGGCTAGACCAAATCTATCCCAGGTTTGCACTGTGAGCACTAAGCAGCTGTAGGGCAGATTTGCAATCAGAATTTCTTTCTCTGCTATAGCAAACCCACAGCTGGAGGGAGCCCACGACCTCTCTCAAGAAACAGCTGTCCTCTAAATGTGCTTGCACCCAAAGGGGACAGCATGGGGAAGCTGGGGACACCACCGATGCTGAGTAGGTGATACCAAGGGGAGGCCAGGTCCTACCTTAATACAGGTGATGGAAAGACTGGTGCTGGGCTGGGCACAAACCTCTGCTGTACCAAGGGGAGACACAACTTAAAAACCTCAGCTGGTGTCAAATCTACTGATACCAACAAGAATTTTGACAGCAGATTTTGGCCTATAGTGTTTGTCTTCATCCCTGCATAGCCATGGTCTTCATCATGCTTTCCATTTTACATGGGATCCAAGAGGAAAGTTTTTACCCCAGGAGATTTTTCAGTGGGTTGCACTGAGACAATGTGGTATTTGGATGACAGTGTTGTCTATTAATCCATGTGGAGCACTTAGATGCTACAGAACATAAGTGCCTTGTAAATACAGATAAATAGATTAGATTAGACCTTGACAGTGGTTCATGCAAAAGGCATTTTTATGCGCAAAAATAGTAACATTGTAGAGAAATAGCTATTATTTGAAACCTTGGGCTAGAGCTTCCATAATTGATATTGTTGGAGGAAAGAGGAGGCTAATGGAGAAGAGCTGCTGTTGACTGCCCTTTTGTCATTGACTAATTTTTCCAGCAACCGAAGCGACATTACCCAGCTCCCATTTAGGCCTCAAAGCGAATGGCCACATTTTTCAAGAGAGCACAGCTCAAAGAGTACCGAGTCCTTTTGAAACTCTTCTTGCGAGTACTGTAATGGCGGGGATGAAGGAAGGAGAGTGCTTTTGAAAATCTGCCCTCTCTTTTATATCCTGACTGCTTGGAGATCTGGACCACTGCATAGCTCGGAGAGCAGCCCAGAGAACTGTCGCTGGCCGAGGATCTGGACTTACACATGTCCCCGATGGAGATATCCTCCTCGGCAATTTCGAAGACAGTGGAAGGAGCAGGATGTGGGGTTCCTGTTATTATCAGCTTGACCAGGGCTGATCACAACTTGAGTTTAACTAGCTGCTACCTATTCCAGCCCGTTCAGGTACAAGCTCCCAGCATGTGGGAGGTTCCTCCAATGATGTAGATTTGCATCTTTCTAAGCTGCACAGCTCTGGTCTACTGCAAATAAAGGCAGACCCTGGATCTTAAATTTATCCACACAAAAATAAAAGCTAGAAAAGCAGGAAATAAACATCTGAGTGATCTAGGAAATCCTGAAACAAACAGCAGTTTTGTTCCTCAAACAAGTTACAATTAAGTAACAACATTACTCCCTCAGCACCACTCCTTCCCGTTGCACTAGGTACAAAACCCAAGTGCTTAAAAGCCAGGAGATAAATAATTAAGGACATCATACATCTTTTATTGCCTACATAAAATATATAAAGGGTGAAATCCTGACCCGTCCAAAGGCAATGTCAAAGTTCTTCTTGACTTTAGATGCACTTGGATTTTACCTAAATTGTTTTGTCAAATACAACGAAATATGTCTTGTAAGGCACCGCAACAATCTTAATTCTGCCCCAGGAGAGATACTTTTCTATGATCATTTCTAGAATTTAAACAGAAAA
The DNA here is from genome assembly GCF_000690835.1 of Fulmarus glacialis. Lineage (NCBI taxonomy): Eukaryota > Metazoa > Chordata > Aves > Procellariiformes > Procellariidae > Fulmarus > Fulmarus glacialis. Next base: position 88,280 of record NW_009200652.1, read on the forward strand.
CAAAGCCTTTTTAAAAAATGTGAAACACACCTACAAAATGAATGTTGATTTGAAGAAGAACAATATTATGGAAACCTTTTTTTTAATATAAAAATGGGCACATATTCACCTATTACAAATGTAGTATTACCCAATATAATGGTACTTGGAAATACTTCAACTAGCTAATCATATTTGCCACTTATGAATATTCCTTAAAAGAAAATGTTTGTACACCAAATTCAATGCAATAAAAATATCACATAGAAGAGGGGAAACAGAAAAGAAAACAATGCACTGGTTAAGTATGAGGTTGTTTTGCCAAAGTAAAAAGTGCACTTCCTTGTACTCAACTTAAAAATATATATTTATTATGTGGGCAGTATAGGGTTTCAGGAGTCCTTAACCATTCATTTCCTTGCTTTTAAGCGTGAGGGTTTTGCAAATGATGAGATAAGTAAGTACATTGTTGTAACTTAGCAACCTTAACTCGTTTCTGAAGTGAATTGTTTGTTTCTATAATAAATGAGACACTCAGATACCATGGTGATGAGCATAGGAGACCTTGTGTGCTTAGGCAGAGTGCTATCTTGATAAATACGATATTGCTCAGAGGCATAAGGCCCTCACAACAGAGGAGTAGCTCTTCGCTCTTGTCTACAGTTTCTACAGTGTAGAAACATGGTCATGGGCTGTGTTTGTGCTGCCTTTTAAGGAGCACCTGAAAGCTGTTCTGAAGACAAGATTCATTGTCCTTTCAGGCAGAAAACCTGGAATTTTGGCCTTAGCTATGGCTGGAGGTCACCTCTACAATGTCCAAGACCCTAGCTGTTCAAGCATGCCCTTGATGGGTTTGCAACCAGCTCTCAGATGCTTTCGTTGTTATCACCAGCCTTCAGTGTGAAACTTCATTCTTTGCATCCACCTCCACACTCTGAAAACACCATCTTTTCATCTCCAGGCAGTCCTCCTAGAACTGCACTGGGCCTTCTTTTGTCCCCTAATTGCTCCTTTATGCACTTCTTCTGATGTAACACAGCTATAAAGCCAGCTTAACCAGCTGGTAGAAGATTGCTGGCCTCTGGGAAGCCTGCTGTGATAAAGAACCTCCAGTATGGTTCGTGCAGATGGGAACTGATGCCAAACCTTGAGGGCCATGTGTGGGGAAAAAAGGAAAAAGACAAATAGTATGGCTGAAATAGGACATTCTCCCTCAAATTTGAGCTTCTGGTTTCTGGGAGTAAATTAAAGCACAAGGGGTAATAACAAATGTCAAAATAGATTCTAGACAACTCTGTTCCATCCTAAAACTGCATTTACTGTACAAGACTCCAGTAAATCCCTGGACATAGTCAATCTTCCTTGAGCTCACCTGATTGTTCCAGTTTTTCTATTCCCTCACTCCTTTTCTGTATTTTCTGACTTTACACACAATATATTTGTGTTACTGTTACTGCTCCTTGAGTTTAAATTAATCTTTTAAAGAAGGATGAACCACATGAACTTTCTTTTGTTTTTGGAAATCACATCCATATTCATAATCCACTAATCATGTTTGATAAATCACAATTCATTGTGAAACGTACCAACCCTTCATGTTGCTTCAGTTTTTAATCTTGTAGTAAAAGCAATCATCTGTGCAAGGCATTTGAAGGGGTTGGGCTGGGCTGTCTTGGGTGTCTCGTTGAGTCAGCTTCCTTGTTTGTACAATACAGCTTGTGCTTCTGAATCTAAGCTATCATCTAAAAACATAATTAAGTCTTCAGCACTTCAGTAGCAAGAGGAATCTTCACAGTGTGAATCAAACACCATCTTCTCAAGTGATGCTGGCCCGAGTCTGCAACTTGTCTGAAAGAGCAGCTCTGAGCTTTCCCCTCATTCCAGTGGTGTAACCACGTTGAAACCTCAAGATCTTATTCTTGCAAGTCAGCAATGGTAAGTATTTTACCTGCAGTCAAAGAGTAAACAGAGAGAGATGGCTGTTTGTAGAGATCAGTAGGGTCTGTTATTATGCAGTGACTCGTTTAACCTGGGTACACTTTGTGCATAAAAGTGAAAAGATAGTATTTCTGCCCCTCAGTCATTTGCACGAGTATGCACATTTCTAACTGTTTGCAAAATGGGATTTTTTGGCAACACCTAGATAGTGCAGTATTATCTACGTCACTTTTTTTTTCCCCTATCGGTCCATTAATCCTGACCTTTGCTTTAGAGGAGGAATCTTCACATGAGTTCAGATCCTACGATGTGTTCTGTCTGCTTCTCTCGCTGCCTACTCCAAGATTATCTCTTCCTCCCCACTGCCCCACAGCAGCTAGGCTGAGACAAGAGACAAGCAGCCCGCAATGGGGGAAGGACAGTGACAAAGTGAAGAACTCTGGACCATGGACCACCTCCTGTGGATGGTGTAAAGGTGGCCGGCTCCAGCCCATACACTGGAGTTGCTCTGCTTTTCCCACAGTTGCAAGTTTTAGGCTTCCATGCTTTCCCAAAGAAATATAGCTGTTATTTGCTGAAGCAGATTCTAAGCCTGCCACACTTAATAATTCGGTGGTGAACTTTAGGGCTGAGCACAGGCTGAAAAATAACTTGCTTTTGTATGTACAAAATCTCCATTTCTGCTGCCTTTGCTTCTCCCTCCTTCTCTCACCCATGGCCCTGGCAGCCCCCTGCAATCCAAACATTCACCGTTATTATGCGGTGGAGCGAAAAGGAAGGGCAGACAGGGGGGAAAATTCATTTCCTCTCTGTGGGATGTTTATTGTTTTTTCTGCTCTCAGCGGTCCAAGGTCTCTGTCGTTTTACGTGATATTTTATAATGGCAATGGTTCTCATAGGCACCAATGAGTTCATCTGTAGAGACGCACGGAGCCCGAAGATTTAAATTTATACCTCCCTGACGCCGCTGTAATTGGGACTCCCAGGAGAGGAAACCCTGACAAGTGACACAAATAAACCCTGCCAGACCCCTTTCAAGACCTGTAGCAGCAGTAACCCCAGGAGGATTCCCATGATCAAATTACCCTTAAACAAATGCTTCTGCAGTAACTAAGGATGTAACTGCTGAAGGTCAACAAGGTGTTCGTAGAACATGTTTACTGGGTTTATTTCCCATCGCCTGCTCCCATTCAAAGACCATGAGTTGCAACACTGGCAAAATGGAACTAGAAGAAGCTGCAAACCTAATTAAAACTTGTTACTCCAGTTGTCTATGAATTTATTTATTTAGGCCTTCCCTACCCCTATAGCTATTCAGGCATAATTACAGCAGCACCGCTTCCCTGAATATAAATGAATAATATAAAGTACACACATTTTCTCTCCTGTGAACTGAAATTTGGCAATGTCTGTGACATTTGTTTGGGAAGCTGATGAAAACATTTTGAAGAAGTCTGCATCTCAGTGGAAAAGAGGAGGTTAAGAAAGATTGATAGACAGGCAGATAGATATGGATATATAGATATATAAAAATGATGTACAGTTTGCTTCCTTTCTCCCACCATTTTGCAGTCAGTACCTTTTTTTGGTGGGGGAACTGCAGTGCCTTGCTGTAATCAGATCTTGACAGCCAAAGCAACAGTGATCTTTAAATTCAGCCTGTGCCTCAGGACACCTTATTTGCAATGCCAACCTATGTGACTCTGGGTCAGCCCCTGGCTTTTTCTTTCTTTTTTCTTTTGCCTGATCAGATTGTAAGTCTTTTAGGGAAACGACCTATTGTATAAATGTATGGTGTTTCCTTGTAGGAGGAAAAATAATTAATACTGATATAAGTGTCATTTAAACAGCTGGGAGGGAATGCATTTCAGGTGCTGCTCTGCTTTTATGTTGGTTAAAAGAAGAAAAGTCCACATAACTGACTCACAAACTGTGGTGGTGTAAAAATTCTCTATTGACCTTGTACAAAACACAAATAGCTTCTTCTGATAAAAGTAGTAAGACAGAAATTACAGATGTAATACAAAAATCACGGGATGAAATTCTCAGATTGGATTATGTAGGAAGTTTAAACTTGAAGTCCAAAAGAGCTCATAAGTGTCTTTTATTCTGGATTTCCTCCCAGAGGCTGCTGCGTTTGAAACGTAGACTTACCTGTTGGTTAGCACAGAGCTCTGTTGTAAGTCCAATGCCTGGCAGGATCTGTAAGTTCAATGAAAGCTTGATGGGACCCAGGAACCTTAGCAAGGTTTTCTTAGAAAGAATTAGTCATGGTGTCAAGGGACTCCTTCATTCCTTGCTCATTATTTATCACTTAGTCATTAACTAAACCTCACATTCCTGAATCTAACCCTGTTGACAACTCATCCCTTGGGTTTTTGTTGCAATACAGGCCATGTCCTGGCCCTGGATCTTCCTGTCATGTTCTAGTCATATTCCTGTTTGTCAGCAGAACTCTCCCACGCAGCTGGAGGAACAGCTTGTGCCAATAGGTTGGCATTCCCAGGAACAGGGCACGGCCAGCAAATGTCCTGTTCAGGACTCAACTCCCTGCAGCTGTTCATATTCCAGCAGTAAGGGAGGAAGCCCAGGCATCTTTTCTTGAACGTTGGCTCTACATCCTAGGGTATGGGAGAAAGATCTCCAGCCCTGGTCCAGGCCATGTATCTCAGTGCAAGGAGACTCCCAAAGGCAATGTTCAAGGTTTTGAGCAGTCTAAATTGCCCCAGTAGGTGTAGCCATATGTAGCCATACTACCATGCAATACACAGTCTGCCCAGTAGCTCACCAACTCGCGCGTTTCCCAACATGCCTAAGTTTTCCTAATATCCCAATTGCTCAGTGTCCCAGCTCATTCTGTGCTGGTGGTAAAAATTGCAATCACAAAACCGGACTTTTGTATGTTTCCCTCAGCTCACAATCACCAGAAGATGATTTAATTGCATGAGAAAATGTTCTCTTTAGTCTCTTAGAATTAGTCATCTCTTCCTCAGTCATCTCTCTATATTTTTGGTTAGAGAGACTGAAAATCTTAATATATCAGTGACATTTATAACACATGTTAATATTATAAAACGTCAGCACTCTATTTGCAGAAATGAATACTGATGTGATGGGAGTGTTTTATTATGTCAATGACTTCTATTATAAATATGGTAAAACTGTGTCATCTTTTTTTTTCCCGAATAAAAAATAAAACCACCTAATCATTTATCTCAAGGTTACTGCTCTGCTATCTGGTTAATTTAGTCAATAGTGCTGTTAAAAAAAAATACACCCTGCAATGGATTTTCACATTTGTGTGGTCATTTGATGGATGTTATCATTTAGCTGCATGTTTGTTTAGGATTAAAGTGTGACAATGAGCACAGAAATAGGGCTTACATAGTGGCTTCCTATGGACACAAAGCCAGGAGGTGAAACCTAGTTTTAAGTGAATAATTAATCTTTACCAGAGAGTGAAAGGTGGCTTGATATCATGGCGTCTCCATTGCTCTCTCCAGCACAGCTACTGAAACTGTCGTGCCTCAATCCCACCAGCCCTGTCTGCAGATGATGCTCCTGAGAGGGTTCCCTGCCTGATGCTCCCCTGGCCCTCAGGTTCATTGCCAGACCCACAGAGATCTAGAGGCTCTGGATGAGATCTTGGACGAGCCCGTTGAGTGGGCTGTGATACCATCCTACCAATTAATCTTTATTACTACAGCTAGTATTTACTGTTGTGAGTAAGCTGAACTGTTCACAATAGGTAGTTGCACTTCCAACCCCAGTAATAAGGTGGCAGATTCACAAAAAATCAAGAGCTCATTATAAGGATAATGATATTTAATGGAAAAGATTAGTAAATAATGAGTGTTTGTATACATTTGTGCTCTCTCTCTTTAACTGTGTAAATTTCCTTACTAATTTTAAAAAATTGCAGACCCATAAGAATCATCTTCAACAAGAAATAAAATATTAATGTATTTAAAAGAGAGAATGAGGAAACTTGATTTGATTCATACAAAATGTCATGACTCCAAGGGCTGGGATTTTTCAGAATACCAAGAAATACCATGAAAGTCCCTCCAAAGTTAGAAGCAGCCACCATAATGAATTGGCACATTCTTGATCCCTGAGTTAACACACAACACGATGAGGGGATCTGTTCCCCTGGGGAGAAGGCACAGGGAGGACAGAGATTGCAGCGTTAAGGTCATGCTGTTGCTATAGTTAGTAGTGTGCAAGACTTGAGAATTTTTTTTTTTTTAAAACTTTTAACTTTTTTCTTCTCCTCCTCTCCCCTTCTGTCTATGTGCTAGCGTTACTGCGAAGGGAAACCCAGGATTACAGTTCTTGTAAGAAAGACATCTGGTTTGGTTATCGACGTGAAGGAGGTCAGGAATGGGCTGTCAAAGATGACTGTCATAGAGTAGGTAATAAATCTACGGCGAAATTTATTAAGTGGGTGTTTTTAATGGTAGGCATCTAAAATGTCTAGAGAAACACCCAGTCTGTTTTTTCAGGAGACCTCTCTACTGTTGCTGAGACCTGGCAGAATCGTTGCATGCATGAGAGGAGCTGGCCAGAGGGGGCTGCAGGGAGTGTAAAGGGGCTGTGGGGAATGAATGAAAAGCCGAGGAGCCAGAGTGACGGGAGCCACCGAACCAAAGAGCAGCACAGGGCAGTGAAGCTCCCTTAGCTGCTACTTGAATGAAAAATATCAGTAAGTTGACTCTGCTCGAGTGCTCAGTAATTTGATGCTTTGGGGGAAGAGAAATAACTTTCTGCTGGTGTCCAATTCAGAGATCTCCCAAAGGGGAAGACGTGAAGTGACCATCCCTTGGGGCACCGTCGGTGGGACACGGTGGGCTGTATCCTGGCTGTGCCAGGACCATCCCCTTCCCATGCAGCAGGAGGATTGCTGAAACGCTGCCTGGGTTGTTAGGCTGTCTCAACAGTGTGTTTATGATGGTTCCCCAAGGACTCCAGTCTGAAGTAGCATAGTCACACAGCTGTAGAAGGTTTCTCCCTCCCAGAAGTGAGCTACAACAGCACTTTAGCTGGAGACAGAACAACAGCTCTTTAAAAGAAAATGCTGCAGCTTCTCTTTTAAATACTCCACTGGGTTCTTGAGGAGGTTTGCAGACATCCACAAGCCTCTGAATGTTTAAGGACACAGTAATGAGCCCTACTAACTCACAGTGCTGCCCAGCCAGTCTCGTACCAGTGCAAGGTGTTCTGTGGTTGCAAAGCAAGACACAGAAACCAGCTCATTTTGTAGTTTTCTTTACTTTCTTTCCCTGTTCTCGAGCCTTAAGGAGGTAGAGGGGATACATACCTTCCTCCCCTGGGTTGCAAATGCTATGCATAAACTCAGCGTAAGGAAATCATGGCAAGTTATTTACCCCTTGAGGAAATGCCCTGTTGAAGTAATATAACGCAGGGTTTAATCAGAAGATATCCTATTAGACTTACAGAAAAGCCTGATCTTCTTCCATTTACACTGCTCTCAAACAAGCTGCTCCCGGTATCATATTGGTGTGAATGAATTGCTCTCACTGTAGACTTTCATACGAGTCTTGTTACTGGCGTTTAACGTATCTTTAAAGCAAGGTCTATAGAAACACCCTTCTGTATAATATCCCATTGCACTCAGGAGTTTAAAGACCCATAGGAAGTAAAACTGGAAATAAGGTCTCCTGAGGCACAGGCAGATTTTTAAGTGCCCAGAGACCACTGTACTTGGGCTATTGAGATCTGGTTACAGATCTGGTTGCAGATGCACTGCTGTTCTTGGACCTCAGCAAAAAATGGTATTGATACAAAAGGGTGGGAGAAAGGAAGAGAATCTATAAATAATTTTTATAAATCTATATCTATCAATACATCTATATATCCATATCTGCCTGCCTAGCTATGTATCTATCAGTGCATTTCCTTGCAGTCTTCCTCTGGACACTTGTCTGACTTCTGTCCTTCAGCAGCGGTGAAGCGCTCACCCTCCTTCTTGTACAGCTGGTCCTGGTGCTAACTCCTACAACAGCTGGGTGAATACCAGTCGTGGCCTGACCTGGGCTGGGTTTTGTTTGCATTTGTCCTGCAAGTGAGTTTTTACAACTTCCATTTCCTCTAATCTCATGCTTCAGGAGCTGGCCGCTGGGAGAGAGATCGCGTGAGGGAAGAAACTCCCTTATGTATGTGCTGGGATTTCAAAACACAGCATGGATGGTGCACTGGAGAGCAAAGCTGACTGGAGGTCACCCAGGAGATGCCTTTAGTGAGTTCCAGAGAGAAAAGCGTGGCGTGATGATGCGTATCATACCAGCAAACCAGTGGACCCTGAAGCAGAAGAGTGTCTCCAAGCTGGTGTTACTATGGAATATAGAAAAGACTGACATTGAATGGCTAAAAGGAGGAAAGCTACGGCACGGCGCAGCTCGTGAAGGGAGGAGCATGGGCTAAAGGTGAAGGGGAGCCTGTGTGAGATGACAATGGGGAAGAAACCATTATAACGGCAGAGAAGAGAATTAGGGGATTAAATGAGAAATGGGAGGGAATGTCTGAAGGGCTTTAATGCAAAGGCAAAACTGCCAAATCCGTGATGTTGCTGATAAACATGAATAGTGTAGGGACTCGGGGACTGAGAGAAGGACTGGAACTGGGGATTTTGAAGAAAGAAAAGCTGCACAGAGATGCTAGAGAAAACCAGAAATTGGCCTGAGGCAGAGAAGAGGGATAAAGGATGTAGGACCAAAGCACAGAGATGCAGGATTGATTTATGGAGAGAGGAGAGCCTGGAGAGGAGGACAGCCAAGGGGAAACACTGGCAAGAAGAATTCACTTGAGGGAGAAGTAATGCCATGGACAGGGACAGCCTGCCAGATCTTGGTACTCTCTTCATTCGAGTTTGTCACTTTGCTGTAATTTCACCTCCATCTATCCCTTCGGCAACCACCTTGCTGAGTTTCTTAAGGATGACTCATTAAAAGGAAAAAAAGAAAAAAAGAAGGGAAAAAAGCAAAAGAAAAGCAATAGCAACCTATTTCTGATCTGAAATGAAAGGGCACGCTGTGTTTTCTATTTGGGCTAGAAAATGCTTTTCAGAGCTCAGCTGGCATTTAATTTGTTTATTCTTTCTCAGGACTCTTGCTTGCCTCTCTCTGCTCCTGTTTTTCACAGTTGCTCCTAAGTGGAAGGCAAAGCCAATAATGGCCAGGTTGGAGGTGAACTTTCAAACCCACAATATTGGAGCAGGTTCAGAAGGAAAGAAATGGAGGCTGCTCAGGCATAATTTAGGAAATGGCTGGGGGCAGATGGGCATTTGGAGCTGAAACAAGAACAGGAAGACCATGAACTTTGGGGCAGCAGGAGGATTTTCTGCTAGTTCCAAGAAAACGACAGTGCTGTCTCGGGGATAAAGAGGGGTGCTAACAACATCCCCAACTGTGGGGTGGAGCCCAGGTGAAACTGGCCTTCCCCTTCCTGGAGATGTGACCTCGGGACTGTGGTGGCAGTGGGTGGCAATTAATGATGACAGCTTTATGAGCGTATCTGTAACGGTGAGGCTTAGCTCCTGAACAGCTCCAAATGGGACTTTTAAAGGCTATTAAACCACCTGTGCTGTATTTTCTGTTTCACAAGAACAGCAGTGGCAAGGTCTTTGCCAATTTTCAATGTGAGGATGTGCATGTGGGCATGCATGTGTGTGCGCAAAAACTGAAAGGATTGCAGTGCACTAAAGCTCTCCCTGCTTCCCAAGGGTACTTTCTGATTTCAGGTCTGATCTGAGGTGGAGGGGAGCTGGAAACGCGATGTCCTTTGAAAGAGGAGCATAACTCCTGCTGGCCTTGTCCATAGAGATGGGGACACTGAGGTAAAAAAGACAGATGTTGCCATCTGCCAGCTTGCTGGCATGAATATTCCCTAGTTCATGCTGCCCTCTCTCTGTCCCAGACACTCCAACTGTGTCCTGGAGGAACTTTTTTCTCTTATCTCACACTCTCAGCGCTCATGGATCATATTTTCCTCCTGGATAAGGAGTTTCTGATTATTCAAACTAGAGGTCAGCAGATCAGCAGGGCCTTTGGCAGGTTGTAGTGGGGGAAACCAGGCATAGATGAGTGGTTGTGAGGACAGGTTAATCAAGAAAGCAGCTAAGAGAAGCAAAAGGACGTCAACCTTTGACACTAGAGCAGATCACTTAAAGATGGAAAATAAGTGTAAAATATCTTCGTGTTTCACCTGGATAAATTCAATTTGAGAAAGGGTATGTCTGGAGAAATCAAAGAAATGCAGTCAATGTTTGACTCCTGGGGGGCACTTGACAAGCCAGGCATCTCTGATATCCCATCCATCTATCTGCATCCCAGCCTGAGTTTTGGGAGTCACCCATCACTTAGCCAAGCTAAGCCTGGCTAAGCCACGCTGTCCCTTCTGGCAGGAAACTCGCTACTCTGTCTTGTCCTTGTCTTGCCTCTGCCTGCCTTGTAGCACGAGTGTCTGCAGAGTAGCCAGACTGCCAGTACGTCTTTCACTTCGGGTTTGCACAGCCTTTTCCTTGGGATCCAGGGGACTTGTTTGTATTAACGTAATTGGCAAACACATTGTTCAAATATTAGCAGTGGCAGCAAAACCATTGTGCAGGACTAGTCAAGGCAAGCGGTCCCTTCACTCGCAACAGTTAAAACCTGGATGCTACTGCCAGGCATGTTAGGCGCTGAATATGATCCAGAAAAGCCGTCCAAGCTCTGAAGCTAGCTGAGCTGCTCCAGTCTTAGTCATTATTAATTTGACTGGGGATAAAACTACGTATAAAGGCCACTTTCTGCAACCAAAAGCAAGTGACGAAGCATTTGGCTTTATGTTCAGCTGCCTCTGGTGCAGGGAGTGAATGAGGCAGTCCTGGTGCAGGAGCAGGATGAAGGGAGCTGTGAAGGAACCTTCCTGTGTCTGCATGCCGGGTTCAGTGCACCCTCTCCTTTAGCAATTCCAGCCATGTCATCCCAGGAAGGGGTGGAGCAGGAGGGTTATATAAGACTGGAGAAAAGTTTGAATCAGCAGCTTTGACACCATGGGAAAATGTCCTAATGGCTTTGCCACCGCACCGTGATTATGTAAGATGTGAGTAAGGAAGTTTTCCAGATACTTTGTTGAATAGGACTTCATGGGAAGCGGTTATAGCAGTGAGCCAAATTCCACAGCCCCACTGAAATCAATGGCATTTTGTGCCACGTGTGAGCTGGGTCAATATTTTTATGATGATGCCTTCACTGATAGACTGTTTGCCTAACAAATGGAATGAGAGTGATCATAAAGCTCAGTTTATGCTTAAACGTATGGACATGTGAATAATGCAGTTCCTATATGACAATAAAAAGGTTGGGAGGAAGATCTTTAAAATTCTTTATTGATGAATTTAATGTAGCGGACAATACCAAGTTGATGACATGATGAAGGGGCTGGGTTTGCCAGGTCCACATCTCTGATTTGGGCCGGTTCAGTGGCTCATGAAAGTAAGAATTTGGGTCATTAGCTATTCATCTCCCTTCTGAGGCTGTGTAAAGGAGAAGTGCCAATAAGATCACAGAGATCTCCAGCTTACTTCCATGTAAAATGGAGTGCCAATGAGAGGAAGCTGGCAAAAGCATCCATGATACTGAGGATTAATGGGAATGTACTTACATATCACTGCCCTGTATACAAAAATCCCAGACATCTCCTCCTTCACCCCACTGTCCAATGGTACCAGCTTCCTTTGGTCTTTCAGGCAAATCCCCAGTTCTTGGAGACAATTTTTAAGGAATACTCATTTTTTTGTGTAAGAAAACATGCAGTGCTTTTTTTTTTTGTAGATGCAGTTGGAAGAAAAAAACAAAAACACAATTCCCCGCTGCCCCATGATCCCAGCATATCCTAAAGATTTAAAATAGAGAAGGCACATAAACAAGAATTCAAAATGTGCTTATAAAAACCTCATGCATTTTTTCAACTGTTCTCGTGCTGTTTGAACACAGAAAGCTGGGCATACTCTGGATACAGTCGATGTATCTCCTACTGTAACTCTGTTGGAATTGAGATGAGCTACATAAGCAGACAATTTGGCCCATAATTTTTCTCACGATCAGCAATTTAAAAAATAATCTCTGAAGGCAGTGAGTGTTTGAACACTGTTATCTCTGCTCATGCTGATGCTTTCCCTTACTGCTCCATCCTGAACCAAACCGTGTGTGCTGTTTGAAGCCTTGGCAATAGTACAGCCTGGAGATGGAGTGGCCCTCCACCTTGTCAAACCACCCAGACTGCTCAACTAGGCTGAGACTAGACTACAACAGGAATAAATCCCTCCCAGCCTGTCCTCTCGCTTCCCCAAACAACTGACATTTGAAAGCAAATCCATCCAAAGTTGCCTCTACCTCAGGTATGTCACAACAATGCCACGTCCTCCCTTCTATGGGTAAACTGAGGTATGGAGGGGACACCTGTACATTAAAAAAAAGGATCTATATTAACAATAGAGGTTTCAACCCCAAATCATATATCCTGTTCATTTGAGTAATTTTCTTCTTAAACCCAATCTTATGCTTTAACTGAAAGTCTGTCTTGAAATGAGAAGAGAGCAAAACCTCTGGTTTCAGCAAAGTGTTTCTATTAGAACTAGAAAACCTGGAGCTTTTGGAACATTATTGTGTTCATTTAAAATTTGTTAAAATTAATGGGGAAAAATAAGAAAACAAAAATCATTAAAGGAAGCTTTTTCTTTTAATATGTATAAACACAAGAGATTGATGAACTGATTTTTTTTCTACACCACTGTTTTGTTAATGAAGTATTTTGTTGTTTATTTACCTTTACAAATATCCAAGGACAGCTTCACAGCAAGGGTTTATGTTATTCCCCAGGAAGCAGAAAGATTGTGGGTTTAGGGAAATGTTTTTATTTAACATTTATACCAGAATACGGATCTGATTCACATGCGGAATTTTGTCCCACTAAGATAGTTCAATGTATCAATAGGATTGAGAGCAGAAGAAGTTAAACATAAATGTAATTTTGTTGCAAGATAGTTAAAGGGTAGTTTGAAAATGCTACAAATTTTAAATAAAAATCCTCCAGATATGTCAATTTGCCTCATGATAATGATATTTTGGGGCACATTATTCTCTCCCGCGGGCTTCAGAGTAGGGCTTATACCTGTCTAATTCAAAGGAAATGTTAAAACAATTTATGTGATGCTGATATTTTTCAGCTGATTTTTTTTTTCTTTTGATAAAAACCAAATACTTCTTTGCAAATATTTTTATTGAAAATTCCTAGCAATTTCCCACAGTTCAATGAAATCAATTGGATTCCTCAAATGGTCTAAATTCCGTGAAAACCAGCATCCTGAATCTGTGTCCAAGGGAAGTATGTATACGTTTTATTATGTTTGGATCTTCCTTGCTTGTGTCCCTGTGCCGCCTCTGATTTCTGCTGTTCCCACAGATGATTGAGCACTATTACAATTTTGGGAGCTCCCCATTTGAGTGTCCTGGCTGCTTGTGGCATCCTGTAGACAGTGACCTGGAGGGGTGCAGGAAAATGGGAGAAGAGGAAGGATGCCTTCTGAGGAGCATCATTTCAGATCCGTGCCAAACTTTTGTGACCACCCAGCCTTAAAATGGCATTTGTCTCCCATTTCCCCATCCCCGGACAACTATTAAGAGCAGTCATATTCATTGCTAGCAGGTTGCCACTCGTCTTTCCAGCCTATATATACTGATATACCTGTGACAAACACAGGAGATCTTCAGATGCAGCTGCAGATCCTGGACCATTTGAGATGTTTCCAACAGACTCCTTTTATTATCTCTACAACCTTACTTTGCTACCAAAAGCCAACCAACCATGAAATAGCTGGTTCAGTCACATGGAATTGAACACATCTCACTCTTTTTTTTTTCCCCTGTGGTTGTATTTCGTACTGAGTTTTGATGAGCCTTAGGGATATGTGCCCTTGTTATGATCCAAAGTTAATAAAATAACAGTAAGATCCTGAAAGTACTAATAGGATAATATATGGTGAGGAAAAGGTACTGGGGAGGAAAAAGAAGCAAGAGACAATATGAAGAAAAGGTGAGGGAAAAAAGGAAAAAAAAGAAGAAAGAAGAAAAGAGAGAGAGGAGCAAAAAGGAAAAAAAATTAAAGTAATGCAAAAAAACAAAAGGGGAAAGGATAAAAGGAAAAAGTGCAGATGAAGGAGACAAAATGGAGAAGATGAATGGGTGGGCTGAAGGAAGGCAAAGGAAGGGGAAAGCTGAGTAAGGAGTGATGAAAGAACTCCAAAGTGATCGGTTTTGCAGGTGCATCTCAGCAGGTTGCCTCTGATCGGCTCTCTCAGGGACACAGCATGTTACCTGGACTAATTTATAAAGGAAATGAAAAGGAAATGGACTTGTTATAACGAACACCATTAATTCACCTCTTCAGACTTCACTGTTTGAACAGAGAGTATCAAACTACTCAATTGTCATTTGTCTATTCCATTCTTCTCTGTTGCCTGTTGGAAGTGACTGGTGAGCACATACGCCCCCGAATGGCTGCACAGCCACTAATTAGCATATATATTGTTTGTCCTGGTACAAATTTATAGCAAACAGCAATATTTTACACTCCAGTAAAGTTAATAAATGAGGCTTTAGGCTATAAAAATTTCATGTTCTTTTGTGCAAAGGTCAATTATAAATAGTTAAGCACATATTCATCCAAAAGCTCTGGGCTTCAGCACTGGAAGAATAAAATATATTTTGGTCAATCTGTTTGCCAGCTGGACAAATGCCTCATACAGCCTCTGAGACACCTCTCTCCAAAAGACCGCTCAGTTGTAGAGTGCTTTTGGCTGTGAGATGACTGATGTCCCATTTTAGCTTAAAGGAGGAAGATGCTCTCAAGTGTTGGAGGTACAATAGGATCACACTGGGCCAGGCTAGGGGAGACTTTAATGATTGGAGTTGTCTTCTCTGAGAAGGAGTTCTGGGGTTAGAAAATCAGGTGCATTCACTCAACAGCTCCAACAATGCTACAAAGGACAAAAACATAGGAAGAAGCTAAAACTAAGGAATACGAAAGCACTTCCTCATTTTCAAGATAGAAGGAAATCTGGGTTTAAAGATATCTTTTATTTGCATTATGGGAACGTGTAGGAGCCACATTGTGCTCAACGCTATGAATATATGAAAGAGAGGTGGCCTATGTTTTAAAGGGCAGCATTTGCATATGAGTGATGGAAGGATATGGTTGGCAGTTATACGCATTATTACTAATATTTTTCCTTTATAATATAGTTGCAACAGTAAGACTATATCCTATTATATGAGGTCACGTGAACATATAAAGATAGACATATCTCCTCAAGACTGAGACCTTATAAGGTAGGGGATCAATGATATATAGATATATCTTCTTTCTAGTGCAGGGGGAGAGGAAAAGCATTGATCTTTCCTGCAACAGCCTTCTTGAGAATGGAAGCATTAAATCATAGAATTTTTTTGAGGGATCCTGGGGAAGCTGGTCTGTGACAATGTGACAAGGTAATTCAGTCGGAGAACATTGGAGATTACAGGATAGACTAGACTGAATATAGGATGCAGGAGGTTAGTTACTGGAAAGAGACATAGTGAGCAAGAGCATCTGAAGACTTGACGCTCCAGGAGGTTGGGAACGGAGGAGGCTGGAGCCCAGCATGGAGGAAGCAGTGTTAAACAAACTGTCGTCCAGCATTTGTCATCAGTATTAACCTGGTAACCAGGCAACTGAGAGATAGGTAAGAAGCTCACTGCGTCATCCAGAGTGAAGGGATGTGTTTGGAAGGGATGAGAAAGGGCTTAAGAGCTCTGTGATTCGTGGCATCAGCAACCCATCATCAGGGGCTGTCAGGTTGGCAACTCAGGGGACACGCACAGACTTCATAGGGTAGATCAAGGGTGAAGCAGGAAAGCATGGAAATGAAGGGAAGAAATCAGCAGCAGGTGGGGATGGAGGAAGGAAGTTATTGAAATAGACCACTGACATCCTGAGATTGGCATGTCTGCAGATAGGAGTGAAGAGACCCCCAAGTTGGAGTGATTTCATACAGGGAATACTTTGAAGTTCCTATACAAGAGGGAGAAGTTTGGCAGGGAACAGAAAGCTGTGCAGAGGATAGATAAAATCAGGAATGCTTGGCACATGGAGAGACGCAGAAAGGTTTTGGGACAAAGGAAGGGGTATGGAGAAGAGGTAGGAGGAAGGGGGAGATACATCATGCCACTGGAAGGGTAGTTAATGCTCTGCATGCATCCAGAAAGGAAAACTCAGCAGTCAAAGCCTGACTTTCCCACTCACCCTGCTTTTCGCTGGGTGAACTAGGAAGCTGGCCATGCGAACAGAGGGTGTGCAGGGTTAGCAATTCTCAGCTCTCTGTGAGGAGGAGCAGTGAGGAGGCACCCTAGACACCACAAACTTCTGTAATGGGCTCAATGGTAAAGTTGGCTGAAGCTGAACTATTTCCATCATAATAGCCTGTGAATTCATTTCTCCGCATTTCCACCGGATCCTTTTTTTCTGCTTGACATTAAGGGAGCTCTGCAGCAGCAGGCAATCCAGCAGCGAGCAATAACAGGATTGGAAAGGAGAAGCAGTCACCCAAGGTCAGCAGAAGCCTTTGGCTCCTAGTGCCAGGGTGGCTCAGCAAAGGTCACCACAAATGGGCAGAGACGTCTGTTTTGCAAAAGACTGGTTAGCGTATGAGAGAGGCCAGGCCTGAGCTGGGCTAGTCAGGGGGGTTTCAGAGATGCATCTGGCAGCCAGAAAGGGAAGAGATGCTGATGTCTGCATTTGGTTAGGAGGCAAAACTCAGCAAAGACGACAATCCAGCTGTGACTGTCGTGTTGGCTTTGCTTCATTTACAGCACCTGTTAATTACACAAGGTTCGTGTTGGGAACAGCTGGCAAAGTCCCTCCTTCTGTCCTGCTTCTGCATGAGCTGGTTTGGTTGTGTTCTTCTCAGGATTTCAGTCCCAGGTCCTGGAGGCGTTTATCTGATCGTTTGTCTCAAAGGTGGCCCAAATCAGACCCAGGAAGTTCTTGTCTTTGTGTGTCCAGGTGCCAGTTCTCATTCTGGTTCTAGTTAGGTAACTTCCAAATTTTACATTGAGCTGAGAAACACTTTCACGATTTCTTTTCATCTCAAACCATAAAGGTTGACAAAAGAGGCGGGGAGGAGGGGGAAAAGCATCTCTTCTGCTTGGATGTTTTCAGGGCCCCTGTATTCTTCAAATTACAGGGACTCCTAGAGCCAAATAATTTCAGATCTCACTGCTCCAAACCTCGATCCTCCATATTGTGCATAGGTGAGGATTTTTGCCTTTTAAAGTTTTGGAATTACTAGAGTCAGAATGGAAAAAGGTTCTGAAGTTTAAGATACAGAACTTTTGTTACTCCCTCAAATTCAAGGGAGATTATATTTGTTAGGCAGTGGTATATTTGTGACTGGAGAGCTCACTTTCAGAAAATGTTTACACAGATGATTTCAGATATAACTCCTGGGATTTTAAAGCATTTAAATAAAGCTTGGTGAAGACTTTGAATACAGCCTGGATCTCATTGTATAAGAGCAAAGGCTTGCATTCACCCATCTATGAACAAAATCTGGTCTGAAGGTCCTGTGCACAAGCAGAAATGACAAGCCTTGTGACAGCACACCACCTTCACAAGGGAAGTTAGCAGAGGTCCTGCCAACCTGGAGTTCAAGCAAAGTGAGCAGAAATACGTCTGCAAAAATCCAAGCAAAATGGGTATGGTAATATCTTGCATTAAGACGAGATTTGGATGAGGGTGGCCGCTGGTTGAGAAGAAAACAGCCACGGGAGTGTCCTTTCGTGAGACAAAGCCACGTTCAGTGTCCCCAGTTTCAACTGATGTGTCTTTTAAACTTGCCACTGATGGTGTGGGTCAAACCCCTCTCCTGGTATTGCAGAAATCACCTGGTTTCCAAAATACTGAGTGCTGGACATCATTGTAGCAAGAGCAGGATAAGAGAGGCATCAGCCCTGCTACCCTGAAGGCAAGAGGAGATGTTTGAGGAGGGCACACCTGTACTAGAGCACACCCAACTCTGCTGCTGCTATTTCCACCTTGGAAGTGGGGCTGCAGGTCCACACAGGGAGCTGGAAGGAGCCTAAGGTGTGTGAGAGAGGGTGTCCTGTGATCCACATCATCTCCTGTAGCTCCAGCTGCGGTGATCTGAGGCAGGTTAGTTGTCTCTCACCTGGATATATTAACCCCTCAGGAGTTCAAAAACTCATATAGATTCAGAAATTTGGAAGCTCAGGCTGGTCTCATCAAAGCTTTCAATGTTATTATCTCTGCTAGTCAGAGGTAGATTCCAAACACCCTCAGGAATTCACCTTTAATAAACAGTCGTGGGGCGAGGGGGTGGATAGCATCCAGCAAGGCCCCTGTTATTATATTTTCCCCTTGTTCAGTACCGCTCTCACTCAAATATTCTGAGCCGTAGGGGGCTGCTGGTCATGATGGGGATCTTACTGCAATTCATTTCTCATCCAAATTAAAATCAGCGCATTCAGTTCACCTTGCTGTGCTGACTTGAGTGCTTTTGCTGGAGCAGAGTAAGGCCAGTGGTCCTTGGCAGTGACAAAGATGGGAGGTGGACACTGGAGACTCACCACCTGAGAAGATAAATGATCACTGAGCTATTGCAAAATTAAAGCTAGCCCCAAATTACCCCCTCCTGTTTCCACTGAAGCCAAGCTTGGAAAGCAACAAGATTGTCTTCAGACCACAGCCTTGTGAGGATGTGATGCAGCAAGTGTCATCTACGTCTGGAGAAGGCTGAAGCAGAAAAAAATACTAGTCCTATAACAATATGCAATAGGTACAGGCACCTGAGTGCCACAGCTATGCTGGGCCCCGAGATGTTGGTCAAACCACTTTTCTCCTGGCAACAACCATCCTCTGAGACCTGGGTCTGCTCCAGGTTTCCCCTCAGGCTCTGCTATCCCCCTCTCCAGCGTGCTGTATGAGAAGCAAGAACAACATCCAAATGTCTGCCACAGCCACAGGTCCCTTTTAGCATATGACAGTGGCAGCTTAAGGCAGTTTCCTTGTTGTAGCAGGATTTGGCGTCTCCAAGCAAGGCGAGGAGGTGTGGGGGGAAGCCAGGCTGATAAAGCCCTGGTCTGAGTCATTTGAGTGACTTGCAGAATTCATTTGACTGAACAGCTGAAGGGGTTTGAATAGTTGTTCTTGGGCTTATTCCCAAATCTTCTATCACCGTCAGTAACAGAGGAACACGGCCTCGGCATCTTCAGGGGTAAAGAGTCAGTAGTGGGGCTCGTCTTCACTGCTGTTCAGAAATCTAAATTACAAATGCTTCCCTTTGAAATCTCCTTTCACTTGGGAGTAGAGGCATGGGCTCCAGGGTTTAGTTTATGTTTTACTGTTTTATTCCCATTCTTCCTTTCTTGTCTTCAAAAGATGCTTCTCACAATGCAGAGGGAGGATCTATTTCTTAGTTTAAGAGGGAAAAAAGTAAATGTGGAACAATACTTGACAAAATAAGCCTGTAAGGGAAAATCTTCCAGCAGCTTTGCTTTTTATTGCAAGTTATTATACACACCCCCTGCTCTGACATTATTTTATAATCTAAAATACTGCCACGCAGTAAAAAAATTTAAATACAAATATATTATTACCTCTTTGCCCGGCTTAATGGTGGACACCTTGGGTAGGTTTACCCGCAAGGTATACGCAGCTGGTGTCCCTGTTGCCTTCGACAACTGCTCTTGCCCCCTGCTCTGACTCTGTCGCCTCATTTCTATACGCTGCAGCACCTATTTACTTGGCCAAGAGCCGGGAGCCTCTCAGCTGAGGGAGGAGTTCGAGCCTATGAAGCTACTTACTGTCATATATATACAACCCTCTGACATCAATTTCATTTCTTATTTTTATTGACCCATTTCGCACTTCTGAAGTCAATTTTCAAAGCCTGTTAGGGGCAGGTGTGCTCCCATATCCTTGTTAAACGGCCACACTCTTCAGAGATCCCAAAGAACACAACCGAGCAGCATCACTTTTAGTCCAGGGCTCAAACTCCTGGCGTCAGCTGCTGCACACCTCTTCCCTGGAGCTCCAGCCTTGGAGCCAGACAGAGAAAAGCTTTGAGAGGCAGAGAGGAGGGAGAAGGACTGGAACAGACTCAAGAAAAAGGAATGAAAATAAGACAATAGCAGGAGAATGTGATTTGCCATGACAGATCAGGATGGAAAAAAGTAAGACAGAAGAACAGGAGGATAAGATGGTGTTAACATAAAAAGGGCAGTGGGGGGAGATGGAAGTGGAAGAGCAAAGGTTTGTGGGAAGAAAGGAGAAAAGAAAGAAGAGAAAAAGAAAGAAAATAATTGAAAATGAGTCTGAGGAAGACAAAGAAAGAAGGAAAATTATAGCAGAAAGAGTTTGTACTTATTCCTCCTGGAGCTGCTGGGTCCAGTTTGTGGATAAGCATTCTGGGACCGTGTTTTAGAGGCTTTTCTCACTCCATACATGAGTGTCAACCTTTTGGGCTGTCCCTATTGATGGTGGCCTGGTAGGAGAACCCTACAACAAGAACAGAGTGGTCCCCACCAAAGAGATGCCTTCCAAGGATGGGCTCCTCTTTCCCAGGGCAAGCCAGGAGATTGCTCTGAGCGTGCATGAGAGTCATCTTAGGCTTTTCTACACTAAGAACACTCCTGCCTCAGGGCGAATACCCTGCGTCCAGCTTTGGGTCTTACTAGCCACAGCCATGTGATTCATCTTCATAAGGCTAGCCCTGCAAACTCTGATCCACTTGCCCTTGCTCAAGGCCAAGCGCTTCACTATATTCAGAGCTAAACAGATACTTAAGTACTACACAGAATTGGGGCCAGCATGCCCAGTACCTCACAGGCTCAATCCCTACCAAAGCAATGGCCTATGTTTTCATGTACTAGCTTGGGGTAGCTATTTTTATGTTACAGACATTGTGTATGTATATCACAAATAAAACAAAAATGTAGTTGATGAGGCAGCAGGGATGGAGGGAGAGTCTTTATAAATTTTTAGCTAAATTCTGCCATTATTACCCTACTACTGAGGCAAAACTCTCTTAGGAAGCTTCTGAGGGAAGTACATCAACCTATTTCACTGTCTTTTAGCAGAATTGGGTCTGTGGGTACACCCGTTCTTGGGCCTGAGAGCCCAAAGCCAGCTAGGGCTGGGCAGAGACTGCAACCTGCTCCTGCTTCCTCACTTGAAATCAATACCTGCCACCCCTGGAAACTGCTGAAATATGCTCTCCACACCTCCACTGAGCTCCCCACTGTCAGAAGCCTCTTTGGATTTCCAGTTTAACTCCTCCAGGGACAGTGTGCCTGGAAGGAAGAACATAAGCTTACTAAATGAATCTCTTAATCACTGTTATTTTAGTCCTAAAAAAAACAGCCAAAACAATGGTGTATTTTTTGCAGACAAATGGAAGTCCAGAATTGAATTCTCCCTTCATCTGATCACATCCCTCTTGAGAAGTCTTGCTTGTTGAGCTGATGATAGGTTTTTTTTTTAATAAAGCATATTTGCTTTGATATTTTTCATATTCAGCAAGGTGAAAATGCTAGTCAAATATGGTTTATTTCTGTCCAGAGAGAAAAATAATGTGTATACCAGGCTTTGAAACCTTCTTGACTAAACATACCCACAGCGTGCTCAGCAGGATCCAAGCCCAGAACATGTCTTGATAGACCAGGCTATAACCTGCTATCAGCTTGGACTAAGACTGAGAGGGCTTTTGCCTGTCACCGGTGGTGGGTGCAGACTAAGGCTGAAGAACAGTACAGACTCACGTTTCCAGTTCACTACTGGTGCATACTCATGATGGCATTAGTGTTGCCCCTAGCTCCCAGTTGGTCAAATTTATGGTGGACCCAATACGAAGTATCACAGTTAGATGAACCTGAATGGATAAAGTCTAGTCTACTCTCCATGTTAAACTATCATAACACATTCAGGGTCCAGGGGGCAGAAGTAACCCATCTTTCTACTCACTATGAAGCTCACAGGATTTAATTATGTTCCGGTTTGGCCTGGTGATCCTATGCACCCCTTCTGAGTGAACTTAGATTTATTGTGGTTCTTCTGGGATCGTGGACAAACGACTGGTATAGATATTTTCTCCTTGCTTAATTGTCCAGGGGTAAGTCTCACCATGAGGAAATAGGTCTGCCTAGGAGAAAGTGATCTTTGAAGAAAAGGCTGAAATGAAGTAACAGAAGCTCAGCAGCTGCAGTGACATTACCTGCATGCCACACATGAGAAGGAAAGGTATGGACTGAAAGCTGATCCCTACCTTTCATCCATGCAGTATGCTTCCTACATCTGGGGAAGGTTATCCCAGATCTGTGATAATGCAAAGAACTCCCGCCATCCTCTGCTTCCTCCCCCAGCTGGATTAAAATTGTACATTCAGAAAGCAAGCCGAAATGGATTCTTTTTAATAAATTCTGTTTGAAAGCTGGAAGGAGGTTTGCAGCCAGCGGAGGAGGGAAGCTCTGGAACAGCC
>NW_009200652.1:110811-111792 GCF_000690835.1 Fulmarus glacialis
GTTTTATGATGAAGCTTGATCAGTCTACGAGTGGGATGGTGTGGTGTGGTTGCCTGAGATAGCAGGGGACTGGATACAATGACCTTTGAGATCTCTTTCCATCATGTGTTCTTCAACTGCAACGAAGTCACGGGATATAATAGACATAGTTCAGTATTTTTCATGGAAGCTACTTTAGTTTACACCAGCTGAGAATCTGCGTTTTATGATGAAGCTTGATCAGTCTACGAGTGGGATGGTGTGGTGTGGTTGCCTGAGATAGCAGGGGACTGGATACAATGACCTTTGAGATCTCTTTCCATCATGTGTTCTTCAACTGCAACGAAGTCACGGGATATAATAGACATAGTTCAGTATTTTTCATGGAAGCTACTTTAGTTTACACCAGCTGAGAATCTGCCCTAATGCGGCCAAAGTCAAGGCTGGCAACCTTTAATCCTTGTAATATGTGATAACACTTCAGTCTTCTCTGCCCACACCTGGCTTCCTGATAATACCAATGATGTCTTTATTCTGCAATGTCTTTTTCTATTGCAAAGATGTTAGCAATGGCCTATCTGGTGGCCACATTCAAATATATATTTTTCCTTTTGTCTGGCAATAAAAGATACCTCGAAAGAGCAAGGATGATGGTGAGAGTGTCAGGTGGGGTCACGAGGCACAGGCGTTCCACAAAAGAGAACAAAATAACAATGAGAAAATACCTTAAAACACTTTCCAGAAATAACAGCCTAATTAATACAGCTTTTGTTTGCTCAGTGGCTGAACCTCCTTTTCCTATGCTTGGGAATGACTACTGGGGAATATTAGAGGGAACTCAGCTTTGTTTCTAAGCTTTATCCCTAACAACCTGCTTTGATAGAGAAATGTGTATGAAATCAGGGGGACAGATACACAGCATGTGAACTCTGGGTTGTGGCAGAACTAACCAGTGCAACATGAACATGGGATACAGAGTACTAACAATGTACTGCCTTTTTA
>NW_009200653.1:0-1368 GCF_000690835.1 Fulmarus glacialis
AGCGCAGTGCATCCTGTGCCAGCAGTGTCCAGCGTCCCTGCGGACCCTGACCCCGGGACTCGATGTTATCCCCACCAGCCTGGACTCTGCCCCTGGCCTCCTCCTTGTCCGGTTAATATGCCACCAGGGCTGTCCCTGCTGTCTCAGCCACCTCATTTTGGGGGGTCCCCCCTTGCTAGTGCTGGGGGGGTTGCTTTCTGGGCACGCCAACTTCTGGGACTGGCAAGCACCCACACAGACCCTGTCCCCACGGCCCCCAAGACACTGTGGTTGATGGTTCCCAACACCATCCCAGCAGGTGGGATCCTTGCTCCTGGGCACGCAGGTCCTGTGCCATGGATGGTTGCGCTGGGACTGGCCTGGCACAGCTACCACATGACTTCTCCAGCAGCACAAAGCTCTGTCAGCCAGGTCTCCCTGACCAAGGACCTGCCTTGCACAAGGCAGGTTTGCACAAGGGCAGAGCCATGGGGTGGGACATGGCCTCAGGCCCTGCTGCAGTGAGCTGTGCTCTGTGGGCTCAGCCTGGCTCGTGGGCATCACAGGCGTGTCCTGATGATGCCACAGGCCACATGTGCCTGTTCAATACGCTGTGCCTGTCACCTGCCACGTGTGCCCTCGGTCCATTGTACCATGCCCATCCTCTGGCACGTATGTCTGCCATCCATATTCTGAAACACAAACGAGCTGCCCGCTGCCGGCTCCTGGCAGGTCCAGGGGCGGGTCCCTGGCCAGAGGAGCAAAGCTTTGGGCTGGAGGTGACGGTTATGGGGTGGAAGGTCCCCCCCCAGCAGAGCTGGCACTGGCGGCTGGTGCTGAAGGCATTTGGGGCAGGTGCGTGGGGCTGGCACAGTGCCAGGCGAGAGCACTTCTGCCCGGGCAGCCAGATGCTCATCTCTGAGAGGAGCTGGGAGCTGGTGTGGCCAACACCGCGTGGATGATGGAAACCACAGTTAGCCTGGGGACTGCTGCCCGTTCATCATCTACTGAAGTGAGGACTTGAAGTCCTGATGTCCTGAGAGGTCTGGAGCCAGCCCCTCATCCTCTGCCCCAGCCACGTGCTCCTTCGGCTGAGGGGACTCCCTGTCACCGGGATTGCTGCCGGATGCTCGCAGCATCGCCGAAATGCTCCGTCCCTAAAACACCAGCAGGAGAGACCCGCAGGCGAACCACCACTGCTGTGGCGGGTGGGCGGATGAAGACCCCTCTGCTGCCTGACCCCCAAGGAGACTTGGGGAAAGGTTGGGGCAGGGAGAGGGGGCGCGTGGCCTCGCGGTTGGCGTGGAGGGGCGAGGGAGGATGCGCTGCTGGAAACAGCTGGCGGCGAAGGCGTAATCTTCTTTCCGCGCTGGGTCTAAATTCCCCAGC
>NW_009200654.1:0-33642 GCF_000690835.1 Fulmarus glacialis
GCTTTCCAGCCACTCTGCCCCAAACCTGTGGCATTGGGTGGGGTTGTTGTGACCCAAGTGCAGGACCCGGCACTTGGCTTTTTTGAACCTCATACAATTGGCCTCAGCCCATCGATCCAGCCTGTCCAGGTCCCTCTGCAGAGCCTTCCTGCCCTCCAGCAGATCAACACTGCCGCCCAGCTTGGTGTCGTCTGCAAACTTACTGAGGGAGCACTCGATCCCCTCGTCCAGATCATTGATAAAGATCTACCACAAGTCAGCCTTTTCGAATACCACCTTAGTGACAGGGACCTGATGAGGTCTCCCAAGCTCCAGACTTGTCACTCACCCACAGGACACTCCCTCTCCAGGAGAAGACAGGACACTCCTTCCAATATGGGACCTTGTTATTTCCCACTTTCCTCTCTCTATTCCAGGCCTAAACACATCAGGTGTCACTATCTGGGAACAATGGGTAGATTGAATAATTTCTCCCTTGGAATGGAACTACAGAGCACCAAGGTCTGACAGCAGACACTGCTGAAGTATGTGGTCTGAACCAGCCCTGATATACATCCCCTGCTTTCCAGTCACAGCCTAGTATTGGGTGATGACATTTTACAGTGGGAGGTCACAGTGCATTCATATCCTTCCTTCTAAAATCATATCCTGCTTTCCCTGTCACAACAGAGGGGCTACAGCATTCCTACCGGCTCACCAAAGTAGCCTGCAAGTCCAAAATACGATCACACAACGCATTTCCACAGACTTTCTTTACTGCTCACTCCAACTTTAAGGCCTGATATTACTGTTCTGGTTTAACCATTTGAAATGTTGTACGATAACAAGAGAGGCTAAGAAGGGTCTGTTTATTAGTACCTAAATCAGGCTGAAACGCTGCAAGTCAAATTTTCCATAAATTAAAGTTGTAATTGAAAAAGTTAACTTTTGCATTATTTTTCTTTCACAATTTTCTTCCACAATTTTCTTCCTCTTAGTTAGTTATGGAAGCTAACTGAAGGCTTCCAATTGAAAATAGTCAAAACTGACTATTGAAATTGAAACAAAGACATTAAACGATGTGGTTAAGGCCAGAAAGGGAAACTGTATCAGATATTAAGATTACAATTCCAGAGTTCCTGGCTTATGCTCCTCTGGTTATTGTCTTCTCCTGCATTGGAGTTACCAGGGCTGTCTCATCTCTTCAGAGAGCGTGGTCACATCCTACAGAATGGATTTTACTAATGGCTGGAGCGATAAGTGTAACATTTCCCTGCAACGATTCCTATAAAATACCTCTGTGCTTGCAGAGCATAGAGCACCAAGAACAAAAGACAGAAACTGACACTAGAAACATTTTGAAGTAGAACAATTGGTCAAGTAAACTTGTGCAACAAGAGGCCAAACAGCAGCTTCGCAGAGGGAACTAAAAAAGAGCTCAGCTCAGCAGTTCTTACTGGCACTGTTTCATGAATCACAAGACTGCTGGGAACCAACACGGTGTATTATTGGCACTACACAGCTGGGTGGGAGTGGGGTACAGAGAAACGTTCAGAAGGAGAAATGCGAATGAGACAACCCATTCAACATAGTCAGTTATCGGTACAAAGGGGAAGAAGAAAAAAGTCAGACAAGACTTCCTTATGAGTGAGTGTTCAAAACAGAAGGCCAAGCCCTGATTCTGAGAAGATACAAAGAATCTGGCAATCCTACGCAAACTCCGTATAAGATAGAGAGAGCACCATGGGGAAAAGGGGGGGCACAGCATGCAGGAATAATAACCAAATGGGAAAGCTGGTCTCTGCGAAAAAACCATGCACCATCCAACTCACCAGGCCATTAAAACAGGTAAAGGGAGATGTAGTATTATTATTGTCTAGCCATAACTCTATAAATACAGTCCGACTTGACAAATTCTTAAAGAAAAAAAAAAGTGAGTGTCTGCTGTTATTGGTCTAATGAGCTAACTCTGAAATATGAGCTAAAGACAGCTCCCTAGCGGCTGCTGACTACTCCACAAACTGAGAGGAAACCTCTTTCAGAGTCCATCAGTGCAAACCGTTGCTGACAGCTTGGGACTACACAACACAGAGATTTATTTCACAGACAGCCACAGACAGGAATTTAGCACCCCAAGCTGGCCTCCTGCTTAGCAGAGAAGGTGTTAAAATGCAACCACGCAAAGCCTGGCCCTCCTCCCCACACACGTTTTCTTCCCTGACCCCTCCTTGAACAAAACACAGTAGCAACTAATCAATTTGATCACCTGCTCCAGGCAGCAAAACACTCACCAGGTTTCCCCTTTTCCATCCCAGTCCCCCCCATGCACCCCAAAATATTATCCAGCAACCACCTAGAGGAGGAAATCCAACAAGCTGAACAGCTACTCCCAGTGCCAACCGAGTTCAGCTGCAGTGCCTCCAAAATTCCCAAATATTTTGCATGACCTTTCATCTTACAAATTAATTTATTTCCAAACAGCAGCCAACTCCTTTTGTACCTGACAGCTTGCAATCACTGAATTCATCCAGAAAGATTTAAAGGAGGAGAAATTGAGAACTCACATACCCTGCTGATACTAACTAACCTGAAGGATTTCTGTCCTTTTTTAAACTTTGGTTTCAACTTTTAAAATGTAAGCCTTTATTATTATTGTTTCCCCTAAAATTTGCTTTTAAAGATTAAAAAAGGATTTGCAGAGTTTCACATAATTTCAATTTAATAACGTGTTGATAAATCGGGAGTTGAAAGAACAAGTCAAACTGATCACTGCAGGTTCTCACACAAACAAATATTTATACATATATACAGAGAAACTTCATTTCTATTAACACAACTGCAAAAGCTCTGAGAGATCCCGCAAAACTAGAGAAAATTTGATACAGTTGGCAGTGTAGCTAGTACTGATTAGATATACAAATCTTGCCTGCTCACACATCATGCTCCTATTTTTAGATTTTTAGGAAACAAAGAGCCCTTATTAATGGGTATCTTCTTGTTTGGGAAAAAGGGAGGGGAATAATTTTGTTTGTATTTCTCAATCAGCCTGCTGGCTTTCACACAAAGCACTAAAGCAGTTACACTGGCTAGTGCACTAGATGAGAGATTTAGCAAACATCATTAATATTATTATTCGTTTACTTAATTCATTTCTTTCTTCTTCCATTCCCAGAGACAGCACACCAACCATCTAATACATCCCTCTGCTAGTGAATGTAACTCCCATCAATGTTGGACACCTGCCTTCAGGGAAGCAATGCACCAAGTTACAGCAGGGGAATATATTAATAAAATACAGCAAGAGATTCCTTTGCAGGGCCACACTAGGGAGAGCACTGGATGACCTGATCGAGATGGAAAAGATGTAACTTTTATAAGCCTGATTCCATTGACAAAGCAGCCCAAAAACTAAGGATTCAAAGCGAAATACACCGTAAGCACATTCTGAACACTATAGGTTAAATTTTCTCTTTGGACACTGACAAAAGATTATACAAACTGACTTCATTCTCTCTCCTGAAAAGAAGTCACTAGTGTTATGTACCATGAGATAAGATGATGATTTAGAGCAGAATTCTTAAATTCAAAAGCAACAGGCTAGAAATGGCTTCATTTTCAAAAGTTCTTAAGAGCCAGCAATTTCCGTAATGTCAACTGCTGTCTTCAGGCAAATTTTTCCAAGCCCACTATTAGATTTGGATTATAATTTCCATTATAAACTGTTACACAACACTGAAGATCTTGGTCTAAATAGTGACAGGGGAGCTAAAGCTTAAATTTTTAATGTTCAAGACCTTGGTCCATAAGCAGGCCAGCTTCAGAGAAAGTGTTCATGTGCTGGTTAATAAACAGTCTGCAACCGGCAACTGTAAGATTCAGCCCTTCACAATGCTGTCACACACATACAAATCAAAACCTTTCCTGATGTCACTATGAACAGCTTGAGATGATCTCCTTGCCATTCAATTAGAAGCTGCTAGCCTTTTAGCACTCTAAGTGATTTCTGATGCACATTAAGAAACTCTCTTCCTGGCCCAGAGTAACCAGGCACTATATTAACCAGATTGCTCAACAGTGACAAAGTGTATTTGCATTCCAAGGTGAAATCTATTAAGGGGAAAAGATGAAGTGCGAGATTTCAGTGCGGACAAGGTGATCAGATAATGACATTATCCTACACAATACAGGATATGGTTACCATTTTAAACCGAACTATTTGTTTACTCTCTCCCGCACTCACCTACCAAGTACACGAGACTCCAGATTTTAACACGAGATACAGAGGTGAACATCAGGGGTAAAGCTTCACACTGCTAAGGGTTTAGCTTAGATAAGCATGCAGCTGAAGCCTATGAGTTTGAAAAATAGGAATTCTCCTCAATATAGACTCTTCCCCCTTTTTAATCAGGTTTACACAAATTGTCCTTTCCCATTTCTCTAAGCACATTTACAGCCATTTAGGTATAGTACTTAATTTATGAAGAGGCTTATTCTCATCAAGAGAGCTCAGCTGAAGAACCAGGTTACTGGCCGAGACACAAGCTTGAAAATAAGACACACCATAGTTCCTGCCGCTACAGGTAAGCATTTGCTTTGCCTGCTCACAGCAGAAGGCAGTAAAGTCTGCTGGGCAGAGCACTTCACCAAGGTGGCTTCTGTTGATTCTGTTCTTCTCCTCAAGTTGAGTTTTGACCCTCACAAAACTCCATTCCTTTTCTTTTCTACTCTCCTCCTTTGTAGCTCTAGTATTTTCAGGAGGCAAATTCTACTAGTACAGCCTGATATAACGTTCACAGCAATAAAAGGGAATACTTTGATACCTTGATTTTTAGATCAGATTCTGCTCTCAAATACAGACTGAGAAGAGCAATGAACTAAGGCAAGTAGCAAAGGCCGGTTCCGTTGCACCAGTAGAGGGAGTGAATTACAGTATTGCGGTGTTCTGCTTTGCCTTCTTTAAATCTAACCCTTTCCTCCCATTCCATAAAACAACCTCTCAGGATTTTCCCCCTTTCCCCCCCCCCCGCAGCAAATCCTAACACAGACAAACCTGGAAATGTAACTGAAGCCCAACACAGGCGTCAGAAAAGGGGAAAGGTTCACAGGCCAGAGGTTCAGCTTTCCCCCTTCCTGTTGTCTTATGTCACCAAAATGAAAAAAAAAGCACCGCTGCTTTTTGAGTCCTGCACAGTTTAGATCTCTAGCCAGTACTTTCCCCAGAGTCAGGATACTTCAATCTGAGAGCCTTTATTTGATTCGTGTATTTACTAGTTCCACCTGTAACTTCAGGCCTTTCCTTCTTATCTATGGTTTAAGAAAGAATTTCATATGGGAATTCCTTAGTGCAATTATTCTGACTCCTTATTGACTTCTTCAGCTTCGTTTTCCCACCTTCTGGTTTAGAAACATCAAGAAGCTGTCACAGTAAAAAACAAAGGCTGAAAGTTTTGATTTTTCAGCCCAAATCAATTACCCAATTTAAAATTTTCTAGTATGGGGGTTTGATTTAATTGTGTATTTTGCACACATATGTGCACAATATCCAAGGAAAGCAAAGACTCTTAGTTCTTATTTGAAGGGAGGGGAAGGAGGGGAAAGAAAAAAAAACAAAACAAAACAAAAAAAAGCACTTCCACAGAACTTTGGGGGGTTTCAGCAGCCCTATGGAAACCCTCTTAGAGGCTTAGGAGTTTAATTTCTTACCGGTAGGTCATGGAAACTCATTCCTAAGGATTTGATATCATGAAAAGCAGCAAGATTGAGCTAAGACTAAGATCCATCCACAAAAATGAGATTTTATGTTCAAAACTCTTGCTTGTCTGATCGCTGGTCTTGTTTTCTTATTCTGGATCTGATCATTCCCATTGATCAACCTCATCTCCCCAGGTTTCTTTTCCATCCCCAGCCTCCTTTCCCATTCCACTTCTTCCTTGTTGCCCCAATTTCCCAAGACATTTCCACCCTATATTTTTCTAAGGCTGTTCAGCTACCCATATAAAGCAATTGGAGATTTAAAAAAAAAAAAAAAAAAAAAAAGACACAATAGGGAGAGATGAAGCTGATTACAATATATAATATTAAATTGAGCAAGGGTGAATCTATTGTATACGTGAAAACATGAGAACTGCCTGTAGCTCTGGCTATACCAATACAGCACACGAGATCTGTGCTTCTCTCCAGCTTTTCCAGGCTGGGGAATTTGAGTGGGCTGATTCCTCCTTTGGGCTCCCAATATCCCTCCCCACCAAGGTCTAGAGAGCATCATTAAGATATACTGCAGAAAGGCTCAGAATAACAACCAGATTCAGGAGCAACACACCAGACATGAAGTGTGGTGGGGGTTTTTTTGTTCGTTTTTTTGTTTGTTTGTTTGTTTTTAATCCACCTCTTCACTTTACCCAGCAAGATGTGATCTTCCTACAATCGCATACTTTTCTTCACTGCAATCTCACCAAGGGCAATATCGCCTCTTGATAATATAGTCTTTGTATGCACCTACAGAATTAAGAGAGATGCAGGGAAATTGGGGGGTTGGAGGGAGATAATTTCAAACCAGATGCAAGAAAGAAGTACCATGCAGAGCCAGGTGGTGCAAGATCAGAAAAAACTTCTCCCCTCTGATCCATACTATAGATCTCACCTCCTAGTGTCCCACTTCCCCTACATACACATAAGTCTCCCTTATGTCAGCACTGTATATTGATAGGGGAAAAAAAAACTTTAAAAAAAAAAAATCAACAGTAGCAGCAAGGAGCCGTCTCCTTTACTATTGGCAGTACAGTAGCATTAGGAAGGTTCACTGTGCTAGACACTCTGTATACACTGGCTGCAAGACAATTTTTGACTCGGAGAACCAACAATCCAAACCAATCGCAGCTGAACAGCAAAGACCTTCCTTCTGTGAAATTTAAATTAAAAGGTGTTAAGAATAGTCATTTCACTCCCATAGTCTTTACCAATTAAGCTAAGTGTTCAACATGCTCAGGTTGCCCTCTAATTTTGATTTGTCCCCCACCCACGTTAACTCCAAAAATTGATTTTAAAAATTAAAATCATTGTTGCAATTTGCTTAGCTTAATATAAAGCAAGAGCATAATGTCCCCTCATGAATGCTACTGCAAGTGGCTACATAGCCTGACCCTTACTTATAATCCCCTGTAAATTCACCCAAAAAGTCATGAACTACATAATATTAGTTCTTACAGACTGACATATTTCCCTGATCTTTCACGAGCCACATGGGGAAACAGTTTTCGCCTGATCTGAATGAAGAAGAAAAACAGTGATCCTAATCAACCGTTTACCCTTAGTGGCTTCCCTAAACAAATCTGGGAAAGAGCTTAAAGGCTTGGGAATATCCTCGACCCTGCTTGATGCACTGTAATAACCCTACCTAATTATACTGATATAAAAACTAATTGGAAAGATAGCAAATGTCAGGGTAAGATGCAAATTGTAGGGTGTTAATTGCTGAACAGGTGCTGGAATAGAATTAAATGAGCATCTTGATTAGGAGAGTGGAAAAAACAAATGTGGACCCCGAAATCAAGTTGGCCACGTGAATTATTTAGCAGCCTCCTTGTACCAGCAAAAGGTCATGTTGATGTGACCTCTGCTTTGTGATGGGTGGGCTGACAAAACAATAGTGAACTCCAGGAGAAAACATGGCTTAGGAAAGAGATGAGACTATACAACGTATGAAATTTTCAATAGGATAAGGGAGGAGCTTTTTTTATTGGTGGACTTCTAGCTGGATAATATGCTAGTAGAAAGTTTTCCATACAGATCATTGCAGTAACTGAGAGCCACTAGTCCTAAAGCTAGGGGAATCCCTGACTGCAGGAGACCATACAGGTATACCACCTGGTCCTCTTCTGACCTTGAAAGCACAGAAACAAGTTTACTGCCATTTACAGCAAATATTTAGGGATATGAATGTTGGTCCAAACAAAAATGGACTAAAAGCCAGTTTTTGTATTTGCACAGAACTTAACAGGATTTTCATCTGCAGCCAGAAGTTCTTCAGTGACGCTACTACAGTAGTAAATAATTTTTCACACAGGCCCTCAGAAAGCCATCTCACATTTCAGTTGCCATTGAATGACCAGCAAACAGATTAGATCAAATAACATCAATTAAAACCAGCAATCTAGAAATAAGAGACCCTATCATTAGCAGTTATTATTTGGGGCATACGAGTAGAATAATTTTCATGAAGGATTTAATGCAGCTTCAGTTATCCCTAATTTTGAATCTGAGACTACTTTTTCTTGGTGAAAAAATCAGAATTTTGCAAGAGCATGCTGGGGATAGAACAAGGTTTTATAACGAAAACCTTTTCATTTTTAAAGACAGTTTCAACAAGTGATAGAACCTACTGAAATGTTTTGCCAATTAGGAGAAAAGTCATGAAGAATTTTGGAAAACAATTTTTTTTTAAATTACTGAAAAGATTTAAACAGTTATTCAGTTAGTTCTATGAATTACTTTACGATATATCACACTGGTTCAAACAACTGTGACATGGGGAGAAAGAAGACCTTTTCCATTACGTTCACTTAATAAACAAACACATCTCAATGGATGGTAGCAATCACTATGAGCTGCTAGCTGAAATGATTGCATTATTTTAGGAGCAGCTAGAGACTCAGTCTAGAGCAAGACTCCAATCCATTAGGCACTGTACAAAGTCATAGTACAAAAACCCCTGCATTGCAGAGCTTCCAATCTAAACAGAAAGGATAGAGGAGGAATGACTGAAACACAAGAAAACAGGTCAGTTGTCCTGGATAGGCTTAAAATATCAGGAACCTAAAAGAGATCTTAAAATTAACATAAGCAAGAGCCCAATTTAAGGCTTTTAATACTGCCAATGAACTGCAAAGGACTCACAAGAGCTGGATCTTAATTTTTTGCCATATACTAACAAACTACACTCTCTCTCCTTTTAAGTAGTGCATTCCCAAATGTTCATGCAACACAGTGCACTGCAGTTGTCTCTAGACTAATTCTCCATTAAATAAGTTTCTACATATTGGATCCTTTTTGCAGAAGACAGAACTAAGCACAGAGCTCATACAGACAATAAGACATTGTTTCCAATATCATTCTGGCACCAGGTAATGGATGGTGTTAAGGCAGCGGTGAGAATATGACCACCTGTGCTTTTGACAATTCCTCAAGAGGAAAACTAACTTGCACAAGATGACAGCCTAAGTCAGTGACAAAAAGATACAATGAGCATAAGAAAGCCAGCTCCCTTTTCCCCACCCAAACGCTAGAAAATTCAATAAAGATATCTGCAACAGTGCCAAGTCATAAGAAAGGCATGTTTCTGCTCTAAGAAATGCAAGAAAGGGACAATGCTTACAATGCATGCTCTAAGGTGTGTCTGCACACAGATGAGCAATGTGCTGCTAACGCATTGCAGTCAGAAAGGAACAGATACCGTTTCAGAGGAAGATGAAACATTTTACACAGATCTTCAGGGGCAAGAGGAGAAGCATGCTTAAGACTGAAAACTTAGATTTACGACACTAAGACCTGAAGTCCCCTTTGTATCTAGGGGATATGAAACACCATGGGTGACAGGAGAATAGAGTGGGTACCGCATTGCAATGCTCAGTCCCCTGGGATAAAGACACCAATTCATTATCTGCACACTATCCTTCTTGGGGCCTCCACTGCTAGAGGAGGTAGCTGCCAATCATGTTCCATTCTGCAGACTTATATTTAGTGCTTGCAGTGTGGGCTAGAAGCAGCTGCAGGGAGAAACAGACTCAGTTAATTTTTCAAGTTCAGATCTACGTCTTAGAGGGGAAGGGCTGCAACTCAAATCAAGTTGTCCCTCCAATGACTTTAGCTTTAACTTTGCTATTCAGGGCCACTACAGACATACAGGGTGTACCTGAAACGTATCGGGGGCAGGGAGATGATGACAGAGAGACTGAATTCATGTAGGATTAAGCTGAGCAAAGTCTTGGTAGTTTGTTAAATTCCTGTAAGTATTGTATATGGGTATGATAACGGCTGTGTGGCTATTTCATACGTAGAACATATGTTAACAACTATCCTGTACTGCTCTTTGCTAATGCTGACACTGTCCCAAAACACCTTATGAAACAGCTCTAGATTTCTTATATATAGGAAAATAACGTACATGAAAGATGCAGGGGATTTTTTTAAAAATTATTTTAAACACTCATATTAAAGCTTGCAGGAAGATAAAACTTCACCCACACCTGCAGCTTACAGCAATGTTAATGGAAGTCTTTCACATGCCAAAGATGTGAAGTACAGGAATATTACTGAGCTCATAAAAACTCATTCAGATGCTAGAAAATGGTAGAATTAAGATTAAAGAAGTAACTCTCATTTAAATCCTTTTTGACATATACAGTACAATCCTTAATTATATTATGATATAATCCCTCCCCAACATGTCAGCATGTACCTCGCCCCCATCCCCATTTTTACCTGCTCATTCTAGCTGCTTCTTGCCTCTTCCCCAGGCTCCAGCTGAGCCCCACCTATTATCGGGTCCTAATCTTCCAGTCAAGACTCCTAGTCCAGTACAGAATTCCTCACCAAACCTTAAAGCCTAGTTCTCTTGACCATAAGTACCATTTCTCCACATTGTAAGTAAGCCATCAAGAGGGTGCTCCCAAACTATGCACAATATATATCCACACATTACAGGCAAACCTTAGCTGACATAAACTACCTTAGCTGCATGACAATTCACATTAGCCAAGGAATCAGAATCCACGCTGCTCTAAAATCAACTTTGATCTGTACAAATAGAGAGCATTTACATGTTGTCTGCTTTTCTCTTGTTAAAGCAGGGCTCTCAAGCGAAGCAAAATAGCCATCCAACGTATGAGTGCAGAAAAAGACAGAACTTCATGTATCTTCATGTATATACATAGATACACAAAGATAAATTTTGCTCATTAAAAAACCCCTGAAGCTACAGAAGAAAATAAAGGGGAACACAGTCACATTACCCATCACAGAAGTGGTTAAGGTCACTGCTTCTGAAGGGCAACTATATTTTAGGCAAGTTATCAGGCAGGGCTACTATCCTGCTTATGTTGTTTGGCTAAATAGAAAGAAACTGACAGTGATACTTTTTGAAGGCACTGAAGTAAAGCTAGAAAATGAGAGAACCAGATGTCCCTGAAGGAATGCTGGGAAATGCTTGAGATAAAGGGGAAGGGAAAAAAAAAAAAAAAAAAAAAGCCTTTAACCAAAACATCCCAGAGGATATTTTTTTGAGGTTCTATGTCAACAAGTGACACTGACACAACACTGTATACTTTCTCTCCCCTCTTTAGCAGAGGAATTTTGACTGACCAGATATTTTGTCAACATCAAGTAGAATGATTTATACTGGCATGGATTCAACCTTAAAATTTGTCATTATTTTTCTTCAAGGTACTGAGCACCCATGTTCCTAATGAGAATACAGATTTGGAAAAACATCACTATTCAAGTATTTACTCATACTCCAAATTAGTATCTAGCACAATCTAGTTTGAAGACCCAGTGAAATCTCTAGTAGCTGTAAATTCAAGGATCATTTAAAGCTGCCCAGAATAAAAACATAAGATAGATTCATGATATAAACTGCATGTATGAAGGAGACAGACCTCTTCAGCTTTACCAATCGTCCAAAACAGCACTTTTTGGTTTAGATTCATGTGAACATGAGAATCCTAAGTTTCATCTTTTCAAAAAAGGACATTTCAAGAACTGTAGTTTCTTACGGAAAGTTTGCAAATTGAAACAAACGGAAGCCCAGATGGGAATCTTAGCAGTTTCATTTTTCTTTTCAGGACTTAGTTTCAACAAAATATTTATGTATATGCTTCTTGATGTTGATGCTAAATAATATCAAGTGCTAGTTGCTTTGCTGAATCGGGACCCATTTGCTGAAATAGCTTTTTATCAATGTTGCAGAAGAAAACCTAACCGCATCTCTTCAAAAATAATTAAATCCAATTTGTATTGGCATCAACACTCTCGGCTTCAAGTCTAATTTCTTTATGCCATCAAGCTAATTTCATCTGTTCACTGTGTACTAGCTTTCAACTGCTTTAAACGCCTCTGTAATTACCCTCCCTATGCCACCTCTTTTCAAACACTCAATGATCTTCCTCTAAGGTTTGGCATGTTGAAAAAAGAACGTGTGTGTATCTGGCTAATGCAAACGTACCTTGTGCAGTCATGCTTTTGCAACATAGCTCTTGGGTACAGAGCCATAAGAGCAAGGCAATTATTTCTTTCCTTTCTGATACAAGCCTCTTGCACAGAGCTGCAAAGATCAAGACAAGGGCCCAGCGGGAAAATATGGTAGTGGAAAACTTTTCCCCTGGAGCAAAGGAACAGACCTAACTAGAGCCAAGTGAACACCTACAATAATCAGGCAAAAAACCCAGCTTGGTGGTGCAGTCAGCAGCAACAATGGAAAGCATAAGAAGCATGCAGAACTGATGGCACATCCTGTGGAGAAAGTTGACTAGTTCTTTGAGGGAAGCACTGGGAATAAAAGGGAAATGCTGTCAGAGGAGCAACTTCCTATCAGGCTACAGAGCCTGAATCCTGAAAGGATTTGTGGTAATTGACGGTATCGTTTTAGTTTGCTTGGGATTCACATTTCCAATGAGAGTAGTTACTCTACTTTTTTTTTTTTTCTTTAAAGGCATGAAAAAACCATGGAGCAGAATTGTCTGCCTTCATGCCACAAAAGCAGAGGGAAAAGGGCTCAGCATTCCACAGGCGGCAGAGCTGGAGTCACTTTGCTCACTAACCGCCCCAGGCCATGTGGGTATGAAGTTTTGACGCTTTGAGCTGCAAAGCTTCTATAATCCAGACTCTTCCAGCTCAATCACTGGGCTACTTTCTCAAAAATAAATTAATTGGTACTTAACTGTGTGTATTAAACTGACATCACAGTGTCTAAACATGAGCAAGAATGTTCTTTTCAGAAAGAGGTCAGCCTATGTGGACTGACTCTGCTCCACCTGAACTAGCTGTCAGCATACCCAAAACATCTTCTGTTGTTGACAGTCATCAGTGTTAACTGGCCATCACGATTAGTACTACAGAATCACCTAGCGCTCCCAGCCAAGATGAAACTCTTCTCCTCCTCCCTTATCCCATCTTGCTTGCCAAACGGTCCCCATTTCAAAGGTCTTGCAATTTAATGAGGAACATCAAGGTAGGTTAAGGGAGAAGTGATTTGTCCAAGTTCCTCTGCAGGCCACAGGAAGAGGAGTGCTGGAAATGGACTTCAAACATCCTAATTTCCATCTCTTCCACTAGAGCATACCTTGTTTAATACAAAGTGCTGAGTTTATAGCAGGTATATGCCTCTAAGGTAGGACCACCGAAGGCCAGCTCCCCCATCTGATCTGTGATCACTGAGTTTATAAAAGCCTTCAGAGTATGATTTTATATAGCCTGTTGCCCCAAATTTACTTTCCTCTACATGACCTCTTTTTTATTGATGCAGGCTTAGGGGACGAGCTGAAAAAGAGGAGTTGTATGTACTGATTTCACTGATCATTATGGGTTTCCTCTAACTCAGTCTTTTCATTTCATCTTGCTTTGGTGGGAAACCTGGGATAGGAATGGGTTAGGACAATTCCTAGAGTTTGCTAAAAGATCTGGAATAAACAGAGCAACAAGCAGCTTAAAAAACACAGGCCAAAAAGAGGACATTGGACTACAGATTTTCTAAAGTCAGTTAAAATTTCTCATCCCATTCTATTTCTCTTCCTGTTGGAGAAATACTCATCATACAAAAAACCTTACCTTGGAGTTCTGTTTACTGATTGGTAAGACACTATGCCCTGTATAAAACTCTCTCCAAAGTGCATTAATTTCCCAGGCAGCAACTGCTCATGGACAGCGGAATGACTTTCATACATAGCTGTAAGTGAGCCTAAGCTGATGGGCACATTTTGTATCGTCACCAACAGCTTTACTTCTCTTCCCAGCTGCAGGCTACCCTATTTTGGTACCTTGGGTGCAGCGCAACAGTGGAAGGAGAATCTGTGTAAATACTGCACTGCCACTTTCTACAGCCCACAGAAAGCTTCCTGCTGGAACAAATATGAAAAACAGGGTGTCTGTCAGGCTGATGCTGGACTGGCAGTCCTAGATGGTGTTTCTACCCCACACATCTCCTGAAAGGTACTAAGGAAAAACACAACACTGTTGGACAACACTTGGTTCAAAACCAGTAGACTGGTTAAATGTGGGACAAAGGTCAGTCTTAAACACTCAAGGAATAACAGTGCATGTGTGCTTGGAGAATTATCAAGTGGCTTTAGACTGCCAATTTAAAATAATAATATAACTTGATCTTCAAAGAGCAAGGGTAAAGGCTGCAAAAAAAATGGTGGAAAAACGTGAAGTTTTCTTTCCCAAATTGCAAGTCTTTTCTGGAAAAGCAGACTGTTTTTCAGTCCTTGTTTTTTGGTGGGTTCCCCTCCCCCCCCCCAGTGAAAATACATTTTAAGTGCAGATTAAAAATCTGATCTTCATTTTTTTAATTATCTCAATGAAAATGTTTTTGCTAGATGTAGTGCCATCTGGAAATGGAACCTTTTGAAAATGGCTCATAGTTGGACCTCAGAAAAAATTTGGAGGCACCCAAAATTGTTAGTTGCTTTTGAATTTTTTCTTCTAAAATATATATAACCACTTCCAGAATATTTGAAAAGAACCTTACTCCTGCTTCCACTGAAATTAAAGGAAGTTTTGATGTAGATTTGCACACGATAAATCCCCAAACCCATAACATACCATACAAATAGGAGCCCTGGTAGTTGTTCTCTGCTGGAATAAATAAAAAATCCCTTCATCATGAGAAATGCCATCATCTGGTGAAATCAGCTTTATGCCATCTCCTGTCAGGTGTGACAGTGCTTGGGAGTTCATGAGAGGGGCAAGTGATTAAAAGCCACCATAGTGCAATCAGTTGCCCCTTCATATTTTTTTTTCCTTGAAATAGCCTTTGTAGGAAAGGTACAGACCCATGTAGGAAAGAGCAACTCCTTTTGCCTAATTGGTTCAGAGTCACCGACACTCAAATAAGCTGACTGCTTAAAAACAACTCAGGAGCCACAGTAAAAGATAGAAAATTATTGCTTCCTGTCATGACCAAATATTAAACACAGCACACACCTAATGGCTCTATCACTCCCCAGGGAAGAAGCTTTATGAACAATAAAATCCCAGCAGACTTGCACTGTTTGGACTTAGAAGCCTCATTATAGGCTCACTGATCCAATACAATTTACAAGCTCAATGGACTCCATTTGAAGGAAAAGCCACCAAACGTGGAGTTATAAATGGAACACCCATGGAGAAATAAGCATTTTTTTGTGAAGAAAATTAGCAAAGAAGAGGATATGGAGAGGAAAGGAAAAAAAGAAAGAAAAAAAAGAAAGATGGGTTGCATGACAGCAGCACATTAGAGATCCAAATCAGAGAGAAAGATGGGAATATGAATTATACTTGCAGAGAGGAAATGCTGTTCCAGGACACGC
This sequence comes from Fulmarus glacialis, assembly GCF_000690835.1. NCBI lineage: Eukaryota > Metazoa > Chordata > Aves > Procellariiformes > Procellariidae > Fulmarus > Fulmarus glacialis. The sequence goes on from NW_009200654.1 coordinate 15,540, forward strand.
TTACATGATCCAGCCTGGAACACGCAAGACTTAGATTCCACTCCTCACTGTGTCACAAACTGTCTCCTATGTGATCTTGGGCAAGTCATGTAAGCTTTTAATATCTTTAAAATTATAAGCCCATCTCCAACTGACTTAAGCAAGTTTCATATATGTTATATACTTTCAATCTCAACCTTGTCTTCATTTTACAAGGACTTTGGGTGATGTTCTGAGCAGGACGAATTATTTCATACCCTATCCGAAAGCAGGAAACACTACACATTAATTGGGAGGCCTTCTTCAGATGTGAAGCACTCGCTTCAGAGAGGCTGAAATCCTGGGATGTTTACAGGGTAGAAAATATATGAGATTCCACCAGAAACAGATGGTGAAAGAAACACACAAGGAGGGGATGGACAAAAACAAAAGGTTCAAAAGGAAAGCAAGAGGTAGTAACAAAAAAGGTTAGGGCAGACTGAAGTGACAAGTCCATAAAACCTGGTCTAGACAGAAGCTGAGTGCAAAAGTGATAAGGAAGAGTATTTTAGGTCATAAATACACAGAGGATGCTTTCATTAGGACGCAAATACTCTGAAATATTGGCATTTTCAATGATGAGCGCAGATGGATCCAGGCAAATGCAGACCCATTTTCAAAAAGTTGAGTTGTACAGATCCCGTGTCACACGCTACTGCTCTACATGCCCAGAATTTCTTTTGTGCTGTTTGCATAGTGAATTTATCCTTGGCTTCTATTCCCAGAGGTGCTTTAGTTCATGGGAAACTTCTACTCCATTCCCCTCTCCACTCCGACCAAACTCATTGATTCTAATGGCTCCTTACACTGCTACCTCATCTGTCCTTCTGAGACCCCCTTATTATCAGCTGGCTGTGCAGCCATTTAACCACCTCACTTGCTGTTTATGAGAACACAACACAAACTGGATCAAATTCTCCTTATTGTAGGGACAAAGCTTCAACTTAAAAGGGGACGAGGATTCTTCCACACTATGTTTGCACTTTGCTCAAAACTTTGCATTGCTCAGTCAGGATTCAGCCAGCCAGAACCAATGTTTTTTATCTCAGCTAAAGCACAACTAATCTAACAAGATTGGAATTCATCCATGCTTGCTGTCCAAACTACACTAAAGCATCATGGAAGCTTATCTGATTTATGCAGAATTGCTAAAATCCTTTGGGTCTTGTCTTCATTGGACTTATTTTCTTAAGCCTTCCAGGCAGTAGTAGCAATAGTCAGATTTTCGTTCTTTAAATTATATAATATGTCCTTGCTCAGACTTAACCATGCTCTCCTTGCAGTTCTGAAACCAGAACATGTGCTAACTATTCCAGTTACAGACTGAGTGGAACTAAAGCAACCAATATTGGTTAACACTCCCACCCATTACGTTTTTCCCTCTAACGTATCCAAAAAGGCAAGCACTCCATTCAGGACTCAGGTGAGATGTTCAGGACAAAATGGTTGCACAGTCACACAATGACAGCACATGGCTAGTGGAAATGAGGTTCCAGTTCTGTTAGCTTCCTAATAAATCTGTGCTTGAAATCAGCAGTGATTTAAACTCATTTATTTTTTGCTTAGTTTCAAAAACAGTAACACCTCAGCCCAGGCAGCAGCAACTAACAGTCTGTGGGGAGAATAACTTTTTAAATCACTCCAAAACAATTTCCACCCTAATGGCAACAGTTTTCCACATCACCATAGTATTTCCACACATCAATTTTCAGCATATGTATCTTTGTGTCATCAGTGAAAGCTAGAAAAGCACACACTTATACTCGGTTCACTGTTGAACAGAGAGTATGTGAATGGCTAGAAAAATACAGGGAATCTGCAATGGAGAGAAAGGAGCAGAACCCAGGACTTCCACAGTTCAAACTAGTTCCTTAACCAAAAGGCCATTCTTCATTTTTCTAAGCGCACTCAAAGAGATCTTTAAGCTTCTTTTGACTCACCAGCTTGCTGCAAAATCTGTTGTCTGTCGACATTAAAAAAAAAAAAAAAAAAGATTAAGTGACACAAGCTAGTCTGCAGTTTACTCCATTTACAAGCTTTAAGTGATTGTATGCATGAAAGATTTCAGGATGCTTTGGACAGCAAACTAGTAAAGAAGTTTTCTTTTTGCCTAAAAGAGGCTGGGGGGGGGCAGAATAAAGAAACAAACAAACAAATTACACACTAAGAGAACCACTTGTCTAATAGCTAGGATAAAGTGCACTTTAAGTTACTGATTCCCCACAAACATTCAGTCTACTAAAAAATTCATAAAGAGACAGATGGCACAACAGCAGCTCTTTGCAGGAGAGCAGGGTTTAGCAGTGAACAAAGGACTTTGACTCCCTAGGACAAGAGAAGAGATCATTGTGGGTTTTGGAGGCTTGGAAAGGGGGATTGGAGCATGTGGGGAGCTGAGGAGGGCTGCGTCTATCTGTGGCTCCTAGTTTCACCCCACAGTAGCAATAGATTTGAGACATTTATTCTACCTTGGCAGGCTTACAAGGAGTATGGAGAACAGGGTAGAACAAGAACAATCCAACTCTGTCATGTAGATGAAATCCTCCTTGCAGTAGAAACATGAAAAATAAAAACAAAAACTCCTATTCAAGGATCTGAAACCACTTTCTACAGCTAGGTAATTGCTAACACTTTGTGTTAAGGGCGAAACTGAGGCATGGAGTTATGTGACTTGTTTAAAGTGACAGGGCAACTCAGTATCAGTGGGAATTTGATCCAGGCCTCTCCATTCATGCTGTTCTGCCTTCAAGCATTACGAAATATCCTTGTGTTACCCAATGGTTTTTGGGATCAGCCTGAAAGGGAGATGGAAGGATAAAGTCCTTTTTAGATGGCTGAGATTAAGAGAAAAGAAGAAAGAAAAAAAAACAAAAAAAAAAACCCCAAAAAACAGGATAGCCAGAAGTCTGCACTTATTTCAAGCCAGATCCTTCAAAATGAAAGATAATCCATATGCCCTTTTGCCTTTTTTAGGGAGAGAGAATTGGGGTGGGGGGAGAACACAAGAAGACATAAAGCCCAGTCCTATTAGTGTGGACATCTCACACAGAGCACTTTTAACACACAGCATGGACACTATAGCAGCATAGTCAGAATGTTTAAGCCTGGCAACAGCTGTCTTTCCTAAAGTGAGTTTTAGTGCTTGTGAAATGTGCCAGCCAGCCAACGTGGGAGAGTTTGGTCCTCTGTTTATCTATACAGCAGGTAGGGCATGAGTATCAGCAGGGAAGAAAATCTCTACCTGTGCCACCCCATTTCTGCATTGAAGGGATGGACCCCAATGGCACAAGAATGTAATCCAGTCTCTTCTACTTCTTATAGAGATGCTAACAAGTGTGCCAGCTGTCTTCATGCTTTGTTTTTTTTTCTTTAAAAACAATAATAATAATAATAAAAGCCTAAATGTTTACAGCATGTGTCAGCTGACCAATATTGTAGTTCACCACTGTGCCAAATGCTCAGCTGGTGCAAGTCAATGTAGCACTGCTGACCCAGCTGCAGATCTGGCCCCACGCCTCCACCCACTGGTTAGTGCATGGTAATATTCCACGCAACCCAGCAGTTCACTCAAATCCCATTCATCACTACAGCCACTGCCCCAGTAACAATTGCAATAAATAAAAGGTGGTAACAAAACACATTAGATTCTTCACAGGACAATTAGGAAGAGTTTAGGTTAACAGTAGGAGGAATTGAACCCAGGATCTCAGATTCTTAAAGCATCTGAGCTAAATGACCTCATTCCATCAGCTCAAAGACACCAGGGGACTCAAGAGCCTCACAAAGTAAAACCATATAGACAGCAGGCTACACACAGCACAGAGCTTATGCTCACATTTTGCAGTCGTGTTCCAAGTAATTTCCCCTGTACTAACAAAAAAGTCTGTCCCATCCCAGTTGCATTGCATCGTTTAATTGAAGATGTTTCATTTGAATTACATGTAAGTTTCTTTTGACTGTTTATCTCTTATTAGAAGAAGAAGAAGGAAAAAAAAAGCAAATAAACTATTCAACCAAAAAAGTCATCCAGTTCTCCCAGTATCCTGGAGGCTTCAATTAGATCACAGCTTTAGTAAACTAGGTAAAGCACTAAGAATAACAAGTGCACAATATAACCTGCTCTAAAGAGCTTAAATCCTTTAGAAACTCAAAGAATTAAAAAAAAAAAACAAAACATTCCCGCTTGATGGATGGGGAATTTATATCCAAAACTATACAACTCGCCTAAAATGAGAGGAGAAAATCTGCAGTAAGATGAGGAATTAAATTCATTTGCAGTATGCATGACCTCTTCACCATAAGACCAAGTTTCTTTTTATTTGCGTAACTGGGGTGGGAAAGGTAGCAAACTAAGTAATTATAATATAGGCGTGACAAAATACAGCTTGCATTTGGGAAGTATCATCTTCAAAAGAACAAACTTCCACGCTTCTATCTGAAAGCCACCCCAACCCATCCACTTCATATCCCTGTCTACGATTTCAACACAGAAGGAAATGTTAGTATGCAAAGTTCACACTCTAATTTCCAGGAACTACAAGGAACATTAAGAACCACCACTCCAGCCATGAGAAAAAGAAACAAAAACATTTACATTTACATTTCTGAAGTCTCATAAACCTACCAATTCCATAGGTACTAGCTTCAAAAACTAAGCAGGAAGACAGGATAAATAGAAATTAAGATCACTGGGAATCTGCCAGTGCTATGATCCACTATGGGAACACGCTAGAACCAATTTAGTTCTGATGAATTTTGATCTTGTAGGCAAAGTTAAAGCTTGCTCTAACATTTTGAGAGATGACCGTGGCTCGTGTTGTCTAAAAAACTTGCATATTTTGCAAATGCTTCTGGACTAAACATCTATCATGTAATCTCCCATACATGTTCAGGTGGTCCTTTCAGTCCTATGCTCCAGTGGAATTATGTCTGTTTCTGCTTTTTGATGCCTGCAACAGCAGCATTGCAGGATTTGACCTGTATCATTGCTGTTAAAACAGAGGCAGCATTCTGAAGTCAGATTCTGATCCGAGTTACACTGGAATTCTGACTCTGAACGTTGCAGGAACCTAAATACTCTAAGGTATCCTACAGATCTTTGTCGGTGGAAGAGGGTACACAGTAAATTTCAGTGAAGAAGCTCCCTTTCATATAGAAAAGTGCTAGTTTCCAAGAGTGAATGGAAAAATAACTGCAAGGTTCTTAGAATCTAAATCTAGTCCCCAGAGCAAAGGTCACAGCAGAAATGTTTTATTCAGCATAAGAACTTTTGGAATTCATTCAAGAAGAAGAAAAAACCCAACAACAACAACATGGCTGACATTTTTTTCCCACTGAACTATTTCTTCCTTTTTCAACAGGGATACAAGTTTCCATGATTTGGCAAACATCAATGAAGTGGGCCTCCCTACTGCAATAAACAGGTAAACCAACAACTAAGCATCAGTCTCCAGAAGCATAAAAAACAAGGAAGCAGAAAGAGACAAATAAAGGGGAAAACACTGTACTGATGATGGAGTTACGTTCATTTGCAGCAACTTATAATGTAGTCCCTGAACTCAGCTAAATTTGGTGCATGTTTAGTTCAGTGCAACATTGGATGGCAGGTTATAACCTCAACCAATTTGAATGCTTCATGACTCTCGTGAGGTTTGTAGGATGCATCTGTAGCGTGGTCAGAAGTGTGCAATCATAGCACAGACAGGCATACCAGATGCAGCCACTTAGTTAGCTCAGCCAAAAAAGAAAAACAATAAACAATGAAGTTGCAGTAGCACAGACATCAGTGTATATCTCTACCCGGTAGCAATGCCTCCCCTTGCTTCTTCACTACCCTTAGAGGTACCCAAAGTAGTTCATTTAACTTGTGCCCACTCATGATAGGAGTATACCTTTGAATACCATACAGAGCTTGCTTCATCTTGGACTCTAAACCCCTCTACCTTGCAGCTCCTTTGCTGTTGAGGGAACCTGCTTGCCATGCACGGGCTGCTTGTACAGTAAAGCAGCTTAGAGATTAGTAACATGGTGCCCTCCCAAATCCTTTGGTTTTGAGTAGGCTGCTGCCTTTGTGGGAGTTGCAAATCAAACACAGAACTTGCTAAACCTAAGCTATACCCAGCTCAACCTAAAACTGGGTTCCATCTCTGCTCTCACACCATATGACAGTTACCTACTACAGCTTTGAAGATGATGGGTCTTTTCTATGCTGTACAATCAAACCATGTTTTAACCATGTAGGTCCACACACACAGCTGGAGTTACAATGCAGATGGCACCTCCTGAGTGCCAGCCACAATTTTCTCACACACTCTTGCAGCAGGAGGAATGCATATTAATTAACCTAGGCTCAAAGGGACAACCTAGCACCTTCAGACAACAAAGTTGTTCTCCGGCCTCCATTTTCCTTCTATTCTAAATGGAGAGCTCTGGTCCCATTCCATTTTGCATGCACTGTTTAGACATGGCTCTGCATAACACAAATGTATTTTTGTAATTCATTCTGTCTCCGTTTTACTTTTTTTTTCTACTTCTCTAGAGACATGCTAGAATGTAACACCTGCATTGTTACATGACAAATTTTTACATTTACCTACCCTTTCAAACAATGAAAAAACACTTTCATTTCAATTTTTTTTTTAAGAAAACTTGTAGTTCATTTTAAACTAAGAAAAAACCCACCATGAAGCCAACACTGAACTGAAAATCTTACCATATTTATTGGCCTGCATGATTGCAGACAGTTGCAAGCTGCATTTCAGAAATTATATTCCACTTGCTACCAAGTTCTTAAGCATAGATGTTTTCTTCTAAAGAAGCCATATAAAGACCCCCTAAATAAATAAGAACACTGCTGCCCAGATTCCCAAGCTAGTTCAGAACACACATGACTCTCCAGCAGAGTTTTCTGCTTGTTTGAAAGACAGAAAGATTAGCCCCACTGAATGTAACTTGGGAGAACGGACTGTTCAGTTAAACTCCTAAGTAGCTGTAGTTACTGCTGTGGAAATGTCTGAGGATGACAGGATAGACAATGAATTCCTCTGTGCACAGACATGTACAGCATAACTTTGTTATTATATTTGCATTACATGTGTTGATTAAGATGTAGTACACAGGATTATCCCTCACTCCTTAAGCATTGTTTAACTAGGTAAAATGGTGGGACAAAAATAACTGCACAGAAGAGGGACTCATTTGCTAGATGCTGCAATACTGATTAGAGGTAGAACAAGAAAAAAGATTTAGCTCCGAGTTTAGCTTCTATTCTCCACACTGGTCACTAAACCATGCCACCTCCAGACAGCAGTGCAGATTTGTAACCATTTCTTTCCTCTGTGGCCTAAATCTGATTTAGTGACTGCCTTTAAAACCAAGTGAAAACAGCCTTATCAGGCTGTACCCCTTATTTCTCTCATCTACCTTATTATGACCCCTACTGAACTCCAGATTTCACTTGCAATTTTGAGACACGCACACACAGAGATGAAAGGGAAGAACTGACACTAAACAAGAAACTGCCAGACTGAACCTAGAGGATACTTCCATGCGAACAGAACACCTATAGGCAGAATGCCTATTGCTGTTAGCAGGGGAGTTACGAATAAAAGTTCTAGGCTTAGAGCAAGTTAGGAAAGCTTAGGACTCATGGACCACACAGACGACTTGCGGTGCACTTTTTACACACAGTTGTTAAAAAGAGTAACTTTATTCTTTCTAATAGTTTCACTTCCATTGCATTTTACATCAACAGATCTCAAATCCACATAGAAACCTCAGAATCTTCATTTTGCATGAGAATGGGCAGCTTGCTCAAGATGACAAATGCAGTTAGTGGTAGGAACTACCCCCTTCGTAGTCTTAACTCATAGGCTAATACACTGCCTTACATCATGATGCTTCTCCAGCAGTCAGACAAGTTTCAGAAAATTCAGACTTCAGATTGGAAAGTTCCCAAATGCAGATTCATACCAAACATCAAGACAGCCAAAAATAAGCTAGAAATTTCATAGAAAAGGTCAAGATGGCATATCTAAAACTTCTGCTTCAAGTCAGGAAACTGCCCCTCACACCCACACAAACAGCCCAGTTTGCTGGAATTTCCAACTTTGGCCCCAACCACAACTTGTAAGTACAAAATTAAAAGGGAAAACCCTGGGGTAAAGGGAGTGGAAGAACCCCATCACATCATCAAAGTTCCAAAATTATTTAGATTAACTCTGTGATGAAAAAATTAAGGAAATAATTGTAGATCTTTTATTCGAACCAGCTTGACCATTCTCAATACCAAAACAAAATTCACAAGAAATACTACAACAAATAATGCTTATTAAAATGTAGATAGAACATGCCAGACACATACAGACATAAAAACTGAATCCACAATCAATCCACTTCAGTATCAGCTCTCCACAGGCCCCTTGTACGAGCTGCTTCAGGGAAAAGAAACTCTTGAAACAGTTACTATTATATAATCGGGGGGGGGGGGGGGGTTTTTTAACTTTTCCTTATTTACTGTTCTCCTCCTGGAGATCTTGGTTGTGTACTTCTTTTTGAAACAGCTGTCGTCTTATTTCTCCTTTTTGAATCTTGCTGAACTCCAGATCTCAAACAACACTTCGAGTCAGTGAGTTCCACAGGCTAGTCTTCTAAGCTTCCACAAATACCCACAATTTTTAATGTGCCAGTTCATGATTTAACAAACTGCTACTCTCCCCATTTATGTCATTTACCTAGAAAATGGCAAGCAGAACCTAGACCTGGATCTGGAACTAAGTAATATATGAAGCTGCTGTTCTACATAAAATTGCTCACAATCCCCAAAACGTCAGTTTTAATCCTGCCTAACATGTTTACTTCTGCCTTTACCCCTTCCTTCCTCCCCACATTTCTACAAAAATATTGTTATTTTGTTAAAGAATATTATTGAAGCTGCCAGGTTGCTCAAAGTTTTATGTGTCACAGCAACCCAGTCGGATCATACCCCTGGTGAATAGAAAATATTCCAGATACATATATGGAATATTTGGTCACAATGAAAATGATACACAGAGAACTTAATTTAAAAAATAAACATCAACAATTTTGTCAAGGTAAGCCCAGATGGACTAAAGCTAACCAACTCTTAGGCTGGCATTCTTCTAAAGAATCATGAAGCACAGACATCCCCAAATGGCAGACACTGACAGATAACCATCAGTAAAGACCCTCAGCTGCCTCAAAGCACACACAACAATTTGGCATTGCTTTTGTGGGAAAATGAGGATTCGTTTCCTACCTGTCAATGATCACGGGGTCAGACGGAGTCTCATTTCTGTTGCCGCAACTTTTCTTCTCACAGCACCGACTAGAGAGAGAAAGAAAACCAAAATTAAAGAATTACTGGGACAGTTGATAGCCAAACAATCAGCTAAAAATCTTGTATGCAAACCTTCAGGACTCAATATATGCCTAGAAGAGTGACAGAGAAAATTCTGGCTAGGCTCTCCGGAAGGGAGAAGAACTAAGGGAACCGGGTGCCCAAATCCTGGTTGATTCCAGCTGGAGTTTGGCACTTGGCTCCCCGTAGTCTTTTTTGAAATTCCCAGCCAAAAATGAACAGCAATATGGTCACACTTTAGACTAAGGTGCTATTTATAAAGGCTTAATAAATGATTAACAGATGTCATAATGACATTACAGGCATGAGTATTATGTGTTACGTATGGTTAAAAGTCCATCAAAAGAAGGTGTTAGAACGGACTATAAGCAACCTACTGATTTGTTATATTCTATTAACCGATTTGTTGATTATTAAATACCTAGTAACCCCTAAGTTTCATATGGCCACAGAAAACTTCAACACTATAGAGGCACCAATGAAAAAAAAGAAACTGAACATACTTAGATCCTACTAAGGATCTGTAGAGATATTTTTTCAGGTTGGCATTTCATCTGTAAATCCTTTTGCAATTGTTTCAGTGACGGTAAGCCCTCAAGATTAAGCATGTATTTACACACATTTTATACCGTGTCACCACCAACATGATTGTATAGAAATTAGAACTCTCTCCGACGAGCTCACAACATGAAATAAATATATTTATCTGACTTGGTAAGAAAATGCAAGATAATGCTGTCACCCTCAGGAGCTTGCAGTAAAGTTTGTATTGCGGAATGATATCCGTGTTATGTCCACATCTATGCATGTGTGCATGCACATGTACACAAAGACGACTCTGTGTGTGTGTGTGTGAGTGCACACGCATGGATATATACATACATACACAGATATATCAAGAGATGGTACAGAAGAATGCAACCTACACTCAGGAATTATTTTATGTTCTTCACTCCCAGTGAATTAAACTTTCTTCAGGAAAGAACTACTGCATTTCCTTTTCCCATTTTTAATAATAATAATAATAAACAACAAACAAGGTCATTATTTGATTTCCACTGATATACTCGTTGACATGGGTGATGCTCCTTGCCTATACACCAGCTGAGTATCAAAAGCTTAACAGACTTTAAAAACAGTCCTTGCTCTGAAATTCTCAATTTTAAAAATTTGTAGCAACATGGAAGTCGGTTAGAAGATTTAAGCTGTCTTGATGCTCAGATAGTTCGTTCCAACCAAAGCTAACATGGGAGGGCGAGGATGGAAGCATCCAAAACTTTAAGTAGACTATATCAGAAGTCCCAGATGCCTCAGAAGTTACCAGATCGGATTCTGCCTTAAGTTACACAAATGCCTTTTCAAATTACGTTTTTCACATTCTGCTGAGGTTGTTCAAATTTACACATACGGAATCAAGAAACGGTTTAGTTTTTTGTACAGTGATACAATAGGTGCTGAATACATTTGCAAAATTCTCAAGTCAGCCTGAATCCCATGGTTTTCCAACTGGGGAGCAATTCCAAGCACAGGAATTAAAAAAAAATTAAACAAAACGCTTGAATTCACCGACAGCAGTACAAAATATGAAAGAATAGCTTTTTTCCTTGAAATGCCTAGTATTCAGTTATAAATACCTAAAATAAGCATTTAGACAAAAAACCTCTTTCAGATATGAACAATTTCAAATGCATGCATTTTCTCCTTAAGTTACAGTGTGTGCCAGGAACTTCCCGTTTGCAAGTTGAAATTGCCCAGCAAGATAAGATACAACTAGCAGATCTATTTGAATAGCAGCTCTAACTGTTTCAACATTTCTACATTCCCTTTGCCTCAAACCTGCACTTATTCATCGATGCTAGTCCTTTTAAAATAAAAGGATACACTAAATATTTAAAAATCCCTGGGGCAGACCCTCTAGCTGCTGTAAATTGTCATAGCTCCATCGACTTCAGTGGAGCTGTGGTAATTCACACTAGCTAAGAATATCCCCACTCCCTCCTTCTCCCAACTTTGTTTTAAGTGCATCTTTTATGCATTTCACTGCCTAATGATTGTTTATAAAGAATTGCATATTTTTGTACTAAAAGCCAAGATGTGAGATATTTTCTAAAGAAAAAAAAATAAAACCACAAAAAAGCAGAAAACCCTCACTCAGAAAAATATAAATTTGGCATGTACTTCTGGCATGTCTAATATAACAATGCATTGGAAATAACACTGTGAATAAATGCCTTGCTGGTTTATATGCCGCTATAATAAAACAACACAAGGAACTCAATTTTTAAAATAGTTTTGTAGTGTTTTGTTGTTGGGTTGTTTTTTTTTTTACATCTAGCTGAAACTGCAGTCATTTTCTCTCTTTGCAATAATACTAAATGACATATCCTTTAGTTGTGCAACTTATGCAGTGGTCATAAAAGATATTTCTGATTGCACTACAACACAGTAACGTTCAAGCAGAATACACTAGCAGTACCTCCACCACATCTCATCAGCTCATATACTCTTCCCAGAGAGGTTGCCATTTCTTGGCATAGTAAGTGTTTTGGAATGAATTATGCGAGATTGGAGTACAACATGGCTGGGTTCTGAAATAAGCACATCTTGTTTTATTTTAGTTTGCACAATTATCACAGTCAGGAACTTTACCTTTGTAATACTTAAAAATTTTCCTTCTAATACTGTGGCTTACAGCTAAAGTTCTCCAAATATTTTACAAATATCTACATTCTGATCACACTTGGGTAACAGATTTTTGTTAGAGTGCTAGATTTTTTTTTCCTTTGACTGTAATATTTTTTGAGCCCAAACATACATGAAAAAATGTCTTTATTAGGGAAAACAGTTACTCACGTCCAGTGAATGACTAGTTCACACGTAAATCAGAGTGCTTTTAAAGACTGAGGATGTTTCAGCCCAGCATTTTAGCTAAAGTACCTCTCAAATCTTTAAATCCCTGTTTCCAAGTATTTCATCACAGTATCCAAGCACTAACATTTCCACTGGGTTTGTTTTACAAGTGCTGTCTGTAACAGAATTGACGTGTTCCAATTTAAGCCAGTGGCAAAAATCCCAAACTCTGGTGGTCCAGGATCAACCCTACAATATTCTCTTACAGCAAATTATTGGTATGACTTCACCAATATTTACACTTCTGCTACAACACTGTGCTAGGAACATACCTTTAGAGATGCTCATTTGCTTAAAACAAGAATATCAAGACCTAAGACTTCTATTTTCTACACCTTTTCTTATTATACTTCCCCCTCTAACTAGATCTACATGGGAAAAATAATGGTTTACATTATGAACAGTCCTGAAAAAAAATAAAAACAAACACAGAAAACAAAAAGCTACCACAGACAATACCAGATCTACAAACTGAGTACTCCAGAAGGCTCATGTCAAAGGCAAACTTGCATCCTTTCCCTCCTCACACTTGACTAAAATGGTTTTAAAATTCAGCCCTCAACTTCCCTCCCCTCACCCCCCCACCAAAAAAAAAAAAAAAAAAAAATCTGTCTCTAATTTCAAACTCAAATAAGCTCACAGCATGGTGGCCTTTGTTTTGTTTTCTTCTCCCCAACTCCTCCCTGCAATTGCATAACAAAAGTGTCTAAATTCACACCATCTGGCCGATAAAGACACAGGCCCCAGTGGCCGCCTGGCCCAGCTGATTAGAGCTCCTGTCTAGTCTGAGCCTTGTGGCGAAAGTCACAGCTGTGGGGCTTGCTTGCACTCAATACAACTCTGTTATTAGCCAGCTGTAGGCCCTGAGACTACTTCTGTTCAAATTATACCACCTTTTAACCCTCTGAGCATTGAGGGCGTAGGGGGTTGCTGGCAGCAGCATAACAACTAGTTTCCTCTTAGTCGATAATTGGAAGAAAAAGAAGAAGAGAAAAAAGTTATTCCAGGAGAGGAGACTGTTTACCTTGATTTCCAACCACTGGGGGGAAAGACTGTGTATTTAAGACAGACCCACCTAACAGGAACAGTTCCCATTAGGCCGTAATAACCCAAATGAAAAAATTTCAGATCTGCAAATAAATAAATAGAGCCTCTCACTGAAAGCACTAATTATTGAGAGTTGAGAGTTTAACTTTCAATTGGTATGACAGATTGTTGTAGCCGTATCAATATTTAGACAACTTTCCTGCTAAGCATGCATCTGTCACTGTCTGAGTGGAAGATGCGGAGTTTCAGATGCGCTTGCCTCTATACAGCAAAAATATCTGCGTGTGTGATTACATAAAAAAAAAAACCACCAAAAAAAAGCCTACCTTCAACTAGCGAGGATTGGAAGAAGAGGAGCAGAAAGACAGGCAGACCCTTCTTTTTAAAAACAGTAGGCATCAATTTGGACAGCAGAGTGGGTACAGTGCATTAAATTTTTATATACTGTTACTAATGCAAACTAAACTAGGGGCTTTAAAAATTGATGCTGCCACTTAAGCAGCACACAATGAGGAAGATTTGATTATTGCACTTAAAAGAAATAAAATAAAATGTCAAGTTTAACTAGAGTTGGATCCATTCCCTTGGCATTATTCAAAGTGATATATGTAATGCCTCTTCAGAAGACGCAGCATCCTGTTCAGAGATACTTTAGAAAAACACAACATTTAAAATCAAATGTCTTGATTAGGTTACAGAGTGCTTTTGATTTCATTCACTAATCTGTGTTTTACACGGAAAGGACGTCCCCGAGTTGTAATTCTTCCTTCACTAATCTATCAAGCAGGAGAGTTCGGTATAATCAGAATAATGGTTTACATTTGTAGAACACTACCTTAAATCAAGCACGGAATATGTTTATAGGCATCAGTGGAGGCCAGGTATATAACAGTTGAACAGAGTATTTGATACTATAAAGGCATGGAGAGGAAGCAGGGGAAAAAGCCAAATTAATTTTATTTTAAAGAAGTATATTTGGATGGGAAGGTGCTGGTCTTTGCTGAAATATTTTAACTTCTAAAACAGAACTGCACTCTATACAGGAAGAGTGGAGAAAGATGAAGTATGCTAACTGTTATTTTGTTATCGCAATCCAGGACCCAACTGCCTAGCAGTTCAAAGATTTTTCTTCTCTCATGTTCACCTAGGTACAGTGAAGACTTTCAACAATATGGATAGCATATGTATATTTAAATATGTACGCAAGTTCTAGATGTGCCAGAAAGTAACATATATACCTTTGATCTTTGCTACTACATCTACAGGTCCTCGTAAAGCGCACCGTATACATCTCTCATACATGATATATGCTGTGTTTGCGCATACGTATGTGAATGTTGGTCAAAAGTACAATGCTCATTTTCTTAATTAATGAGAGCAAAGCACAACAGATAAACACTATACATTTACTTGATTCTTATTATATTTTAAAAGTAATGGAATAGTTGACATAATTGTTAAGTACCGAAACTGAGACTTTCCCTTGACAAGAACTCTGTCCAAATAAGCTGCTCTTGCTACTATATTAACTCAAAAGCCTACTTTAAAAAAAAAAAAACCAAGTAGCAAACTGCAACATTAAAAGCAGCAACGTTCAGTCCAACAGCTTAACCCCCTCCCACTAATACAATAAATCACAAACTGTGTTTAATACAGGTCAAGACTAGTTTTGCCTTTATTTTATGAAAGAACATTCTGTACACAATTTAACACATTTTAATATAAGAACATTGACTGTTTGCATTGTTATATGTATTGAAAAAAAATTAATTACATGAGAACAGGAAAAGTAATGTTACCATGGAAGCATGATGTACATACATAAGGTACATGTAACTTCAGACTTATACAAATGTTATTAAAAACATCCTCAACTCTTTTTACCCTCTACTTTATAATTTTACATGCTAAAAATAGTGTCTTTTTTAATTAAAAGGTGGAATTCCCCTAAATATTGCTTTACATGGTATAGAAAAGAAGAATTTGTGTTTTGGTTTGAGTGGTTTCTTTTTGGTTGGGGTAGAACGAAGCAAAATTAAAGAACATTAATAATGATAATTTAATTAAGAAAATTAAAATATTTCACCAGAGGAAATAACATGAAGAATGGCTTTTAGTTTCCAGGTAAAAATCTATAAGTTAAACTGCTCGTTCTCAAAAGGTGAACAGGATTTTTGTAAAAAATAAGCATATGAAATGTCTCGATTTAAACAACACATACAAAGGCCTAGTTTAAACAAAAAAGCACAGCTCAGACTATGGACCTGGGGTTGCTAAATCTCTCGCAGTGAAAAACCAAACCAAAACAAAAAAACCCCAAATATCTGTATTGAACCCAAATCAAATATTATCCACATGTAAAAAAGAAAGTCTTCCTACACAAAGAATCTCTCTGACTCAACACCAAAACAAACGAACAAACAAAATCAAACTCTTTCAACCTACAACTTCATTGGAAAGGACATTTTGGCATCTATGGAAACAAACTTCACAAATGATATGTGGTCAATAAAGTCATCTTACCTGCACATGACTTCATGGGTAAGCAAAACTCTGCACATTTCGGGATTCTTGTTCTGTCCTTCGTAAGTTATGGGCTACAAAAATTAAGAAAAGGGGTAAGCCAGTAGCGTCAGGGGGTTACTTATTTGTCATAATATTCAGATCTGAGGTGAAGGCTTTTTACCATTGCTCACCATCACTTGCATATAAATACCTTCCCCCAAAGCCTTTACGAGCAGGGAAAGCAGCTTATTCAAAAATATTGATAGGAAGTGGATAAAAACCTACAATCCATAGAGGAAAAAAAATAGACTTAAGAGCATCACTTTTCAATTGCCCTCAAAAATAAGGTCTGCAATACAGATGAACAAGAGACAAAAATGAACCAGAGAAGAAAAAACATGCAGGGCAATGTTAAGAAAAAAGGAAGGATCAGGCGGGACAGGATAGCACGGCACATATTAGCTATGCTCACCTGCTTAGTGACTGAATCGATGAGTCTAACATACAGATCCTGTTCAGTTCTGACACCTAGAGCGAGATTGAAGAGAAATAAATAATGCTGTTACATGCATCTTTCCAAAAACATTTAGTTTCATCCAGTGCCTTATTAAACATCCTCGGAAAGACCATTTAGTTTTGTTTCCTCCAGTGTGCATCCCAAGACCATCCACACCAGGTGAGCTTCAGAGTACATCCCTACACTGAAGGGGCATCATGCACAGGAATTTCTGTGTATTTTAGAAATCATAGTGACAGCACCTACAAACCTTGCCTCACTGTACAACCTACAGAAGGTGACTGGAAAGGGGACTCACCATTGCTATAAAGGAGTTGCAGTTTGTAATGCGTGCCGTTGTTCGTCTTTTCATTGCCTTGCTCCTGAAAGAGAGAATTAAAAAAAGAATTATTCCAGAACTTACACTTGGCACATTTAAAATGCAAAAGCTGATAATCATGATGGAAGTGACAACAAAGTTCATTAAAATTCTGAGAGGTGAATCCACTGATTGGGATATATTAACCTTCCGAATGACCCAGGACAAACTACAAAATACTGCTGACATCTTTTCCTGTAGGAGTTCAAGAACTTCTTTTCCTCTCTTATTTGCTATTATGCTCTCAACTTTTTCAAGGCAATATACTGAGACGAATTTGTACATTTCAAGTCCGTTAATATCATGCAGATTGATAGTGGGAAAGCTCAGTGGGTTTTGGTTTTAATGTGTTCATTACTTTGCAATGGTGTTATTTTAAATCATTATTGATATTTATTTCCTTAAGGTTGTGTTACAGGGATGTTTCTTGCATGTTTTTTTTACTGTAATTTCCTAGAAGATAATTATTTATGAGCGTTCTTCATAATTAAAAAATTCTTGTCCATAACTAAGAAAATAATTGTAAAAACAATGTGAAGTGGCCAACACATGGATTTCGAATCCAAAAGCAAATGCTTTTCAAGTCCTGCCATTGACTTTGAAGTCTTAAGAAATACATATAATCAAGCTCAACAGATAATATGACATATTACAGGTCAGATTCCACTTCTGTTAGTGTACTAATAAAACTTGGCAGATCTGGTAGGTACCAAAAAAAAAAAAAGCGCATTTCTCCCCCATGAAATTTTTTACTCTCTTTTTAGTGGGTGTATGAAATTCCCATTGTATTCCCGATACAGCAGAGGCTTGCAAGCCTTTTAACTACAGCAGCACAGAGAGGGCAACAGCTCTACCAAAGCACCTGAACCCTTGACCAAGAGCTGGTGGTATTTTGTTAGGGACAACAGATATTAAAAGTTAGCAGCTCAACGAGGGAGAAGAAAAGATCAAATTTGGAGAGGAAAAGAGGAAGAAGAAAGATAACAAGCCTTACTTTATCATTTTCTACAAAGTCCACAAAAGCTGTCCTCTCTATTTCCACGGGCTGCCCCTGTCTGTCGTAGAGAGCCAGAACAAAGTGAAAGAAATTGGATTTCCTCAAGTTGGAGGGTGGCTGCTTTTCAAAGTGAGCTCTGGACAAAGCTACTCCGCTGTGGAGGAAACATACGGGATAGGGTGTGGGGGGAGAGACAAAGACATTACCAGATTGTGCAGTAGTAACAGCAAAACAACAACAGAAAAGGCAGAATACATTCAGGGAAAAGCCGGGAATCGTCCACCTTGTGCGAGTGCCACACTAGGTTACGAACAGTCACTTGTCATCACCGATTCCGACCCTGGCGCTTTCCCATGGCCGCGGGCACGGCAG
>NW_009200655.1:0-32683 GCF_000690835.1 Fulmarus glacialis
GCTGCCCCCGCCGTTCGCCTGCGCGGCATACATACATACGTGTGTGTATCTATAAGGTTTGCCATTCACGCGGGTGGGCTCCTTGAGCCGCTTTCCAAGGGGAGACCTCGGCCTCCGCAGACACGGGCCAGCAGGCACCGCACGCCTTTGAGGAGAAGGTGGAGAGAAGCCGCGTTTTAGGCCTGCCCGACCCGTCCCCAGCAGCCCGGCCTTGTGAGGAAGGTACTACTGCCAGAGCAAAGGAGGAGAAAGGAATTGCTTCAACAAGGATTCTCCGTCAGGGAAACCGAGAGGCCTTTTGGAAGCTGCTTTTTAAATTACCTGCGTAGCCTCAATTACACGCCACATACACCAACACAGAAGTAGCTTCCAAGTAGCTGGATGTATTGCTGCGAGAACAAACGAAGAGAAAGGAATTGCTTGAACAGACGCCCACAGAGATCAGACCAGTCCACGCAGGAACGGTCACACCTCCTCCGTTTGTTCCGCTGGGTGACTGTAAAAAGGGGATAAACCAAACTTCAATCGCAAGGGCAACACTGATTTTATTTTTTTTTTTTTAAATCCTTCGTTCTAAATAAATCTCACTTGCAAAACCCAGCCCTGTTGGAGTAAACACCGTATCTCTAATGATTTTATAAAGAGACTCCGTTTCCCCACGCTGCGGTGCGACGTTAGGGATACACTCTGTGTCACTCGGTGTCCTTTGGTACTGCTGAGAGGGAAGAAAATGGGCATTTGGATACAGAGTATTCCCATGGAAACAAGACCGCAGAAAGCAAAGAGAGCACATACACAGAAAAGTAACAAATCTTTAGGATACATTATTATCTGACACTAAACTATGAAATCCCAATAAATGTTAGTAACCTTGCTTCTCAATAAAACTAGGTAGCTTATAACATTTAAGCTCCACTGTTTAATAAAACCACAGCTGTTTGGAAGTTTTCTATACAAAATGCCAAGTTGTGCAACTGTGGAGCTGCAACAGGGAAACAATTAATCTGATTGGTTTAAATTCTAGTAAGAGTTTTCAGAAACACTAAATTTATTCTCAAACTGACAGCAAAACTACTCCTAATAACCTAAAACCTGTAACATTAACCTGTCAATACCAAAGTTGAGCCAAGCTACTTGCATAGATATATTTATTCTTAGCTTTTAATACTGCCAAAAAAAAAAAGTTTTGAACTTAAGCATTTGAACAATGACGTATTTAAAACCAGGTAACATCGTAGGAAAAATGTATTTAATACCACTGGGTGTATTTTGGGATTAAATATTTAAGTTTTAAAATACAGCAAAAATGTGATAAAACTATTGAATTAATAAAGGCTGTAGAACAGTATTTTTTGAAGAGATGAACCCAGGTAAACCCAGTTACTGAGACAAAACCACCAATTCCACAGAAATGTAGCAAGACAATTCCTTAAGGTATAGATAGGAAATATTGGCTTAAAAGGGAAGGACATAAAACATTTAAATAGATTTATTTTTCAAGTGTTTACATAAGCCATGGACCAATTTGTTTTAAACGTTAAGTTAAAGAACTGCAAAGACATATGTACAGGTATGTTTAAGGCCATCAGAAAATTTAAATCTGACAACTAAAATGTAATTCTGAAGACTTATTTTATATGGTAGATGCATTACTAAAATTTATTCTAAAATTGAATAGCTTCAAAAAAGGAAATACATTTTCATTTAATAAAAGCCTAATAGATAATTACTAAAATTTATCATGATACCAAACCTTCCGGTGTACTCTTCATCCACTAACTGGATATTGGAGCACATTTTATAGAAAGGAGAAATTGGCCACCATAGTTGGAACTGAGCTAGTTACACCTACTGATTAATTTATGAACGTTAAGTGGTGGGGGGAACAGAACCTAGCTTTTAAGATTAATGGGTTAATAATTGCAGCAAGAGCTAACAGAGATAAATTTAGTTCAGAACAAAATGTCAAGTTAGGCTGAAGTTTTCCTAATACAATTCTCTTAAGCACCGCTCAAATTGGCTTTAGGATACGGATTTTGGAAAACAGATTTCCTTCCCTCCGTTAAGGCTAGATCTACAGAGCCACAAATCATTTTAATTGCATTATATTAAAAAAAACTAAGAAAGTGGTTAACAGAATAGCACCTCTTCCCTTAAATAAACCATTTAGAAAATTCGTTTCTCATCACAGACTCTGCCATACCACCCCAAAAATTCAACAATGCCCAGTTTCTGAAACCCTGTAGGAATAGAGGCAGAAATCCAAGATGCTGCTTTAAAGTTTTCGTAGAAGTGTATGAAGGTCAGGGGCTTGCTTTCACACAGAGGAAGAGACATTTAAGTTCCTTTAGCAGGCCATTACAGCATAGACATCTTCTTTCCTTTTAATGTTAAGATGATTTGAATGCAGCATCAAATCCTAAGCAGCCAGGTGCAGTGGTTCTCAAAAGCACAGAACCTTTCCTCTTGGAAAATGTACTGACTGCGATGAAACACATTTGAATGTAAAAGCAAGCCGTATTTGCAGACCAGTAAATTTGAAGGACCTTCCCCATCTCCCTCCCTCCAAAAAACCAAACTGGCCAAACAGAAACACACTAGTTTAAGCGATGAGCCGTCTTCATAACTAGCAGATATGCTCATCTGATGTTAAATAAGGGAATTTTCCCTAAGTTCATGTCAAAGCTCCTTCTGTTAAGTTCTGCCACCAACTATGACAGCCAAGATTAGTATGAGACCAATCAAACCCTCAGATACTTATGTTGTGATGGAACAAAGAAATTTTAACAAATTTTGTAATTTAGAGAAAAACAGAATTAGAAGAAAACTACACAATTTTGCAATGTTTGAGTTTCCAGTGAAGTTCCAGACAACAATCATAACTATATTTAAGCCCAGATTTACATAAGGAAATAATCTTTAAGTTCAAAAGGAAAGTTTTATTGTTCGGGATCATTTCCTGCTTGCTGTTCAGATGAGGCACCGATTTTTCGGTCAATCAGTGGCAAAGAACACCCACCCACCCCATCCGTAGAACTTAGTTGGTGCCAGCTCAAGCATTTAAAAACCCTTCTAGTCCCATCCATGTTCAATGCAGATGGCATACTGTAAAAACAGGTGCATAGATTTGAAAGACTAGAATATCCAGTCTACTTCATATAGTCGCAAACCTCAACTCCAGCTATAAATTTGTGTCTTCAAGTATGTGTTTCGATACTTTGCACACTCTTTAATCAAGAACAGTTTTGCATGAGCAAGAGGGATGATCTTTATTTTTCAAGAAGTGACTGGCAGCCTCATTAATGGGGCTGGTTAATGAGTAGTGTTCTCATGTCCCTCTGTATCCACAGGAGACTTGGGATGGGAGAAAACAGCACAATTCTGTCCACTGAGCCCAAACACTTGTATCTCAGACATACATTTATAATGAATGGTTCTTGCAAAGAAGAGGTAAGAAAAGTCAACTACTCGGCTTAGGCAATGCCAGAACTTAAAACACAGAATAGGAAGATCAAGACTTCTCTGACCAATTGGTTTTGCTATCTTACTCTGCTGGACCACAAAGGTTTTGCCCTATTTGCTTTTAATCATATGAAGTTTAACCACTTTTTCAGTATCATTTATCATCTTTTCAATATTTGTCTCGAGTTAAAGCCTTTTCAGTAACTTTTCTCTCTCCAAAGTAGTTACTCAAACACCATTCGCGGGAAAGAAGGAAGCTCGATCCATTCTCCAAAGACACGTACGAAGGTAACCTGTAACCCAACCAAAGAACCTGCCTGTCTAACAAATAAGGGCAGCAGGACATTTTGAGAAGACACATTTTTAAGGTCACGAAGTTCTCTCAGAGTTATAAAGTCCCAGCAGAATACATTAAGTGGTTACTACTCTTCTAACTACTCTGAATGATGTTATGCTTTAGAGATTGCTACACACAAGAAACAGTATCTTGGAAAGAAAATAGGGGTTAAGTGAAATCTAGAACTCCCTCCCCAGCAAAATCCAAAAGTCGTATTGGTGAACTGTTTTTAAAAAGACAGCCTGAATAGAGGGAGAACACAGAAGTAAAATGTAGGACAACATTGACCTTAGGTATGAGACAATAGCTCATGATTTCTGAGTTAAATATTTAAGTTGTAGGATGTCTAGGAAGGATCCAAGTTTCCCAGACACAGTAACATTAGGTAGAAACATCTGGAAACTCGAATGATTTATAAATTATTTACTCAAGAATCCTTGTATTACAGCCAAGAGGAAGTAAGACGCTGAAGCTAGAAGTTTGTTCTCAAACACATACCACTGTACGTTATTACAGCCTAGCAATTTTAGATAATGAAGCCCCTGCCAAAATAAAAATATCTCTCTCTTCCTAGTAGCTGTATATGCAAGACGACAGTCATAACTAATCTGTTATGCTCCCAAAAGACAGATTCACAGAATAAAGTAAAACCACCTGAAAGTGCAACCGATGTGTCTACACACAGGCTCAGAAGTAGCACTCTGTTATGCTCACTGGCGCTTTCCAACCACAGGCATCAGGCCCGAGCTCTCCTGAAGCAGCACCTAACTAGAATAAATGCAGCTCAGCCCCTGGCATCCAGAAAAGGCTCTACAACAGAACCAGCCCAGAACTGCCACCGTTTTGCCTCAGTATGATCACTTCTTATAATGGTCTTTGTTCAAAACATCTTTTTCAAAAGACGTTATCTAGGAGTGCTTGTGAGCAGGATGCAACTCGGATCTAACGCTAAGTTAGAGTGAAGATACTTAAAAGCTCCCCTGAACAGGCCAGAAAAACCAGTTAGTGGATCTATGTGCCATACTTGTGAGCGGGATGCAACTCGGATCTAACGCTAAGTTACAGAGTGAAGATACTTAAAAGCTCCCCTGAACAGGCCAGAAAAACCAGTTAGTGGATCTATGTGCCATACTGTGACTCAAGCCAATTTTCCAGTACACTGTTTATTAGACACATATATTGAGATTAGAGGAGTCAGTGCAAATTCCCAGATTAAACACATCTTACGTACTTGTTTGACGGTTATAACACATCTCCCTCTATCAGCATACAGTAGAGCAGCTACTCTGAAGACCATTTTCATACACAAAAAGGCTTACAAAGTTGTATCTCAATTAAGAGGCCTCTCAATTACCCCATGTTTTATTAATAAATTTAAGTTAAAAAGAAAAAAAACCCAAAACTTTAAGTGGAATGTTCTGATCCATTCAGTGGTCTTTAATTCAGTATGCTGCAAGTTTACTGTCAAACTACAATTAGCTATTTAAGAAGCATTTGGTGTGCAATGGAAAAAGCTGATTAGCTTGTGTTCTACCAACCATTTAAAAAGCCGATGCACAAAAAAATAAAATAATTAAAAAAAGGAATTCACTGTTTTCCTACATCAGTTCAACATTGAAAGGTTTGTCTTTTTATTTTTTCCAGTTAAAAAACAGTTGGGACTATTATCTCAGTAATAGCTTCCTAAAAAAGACACAGAACAGCAACTTCTCACCGGACTGCAGTTTATATTGTTATACTGGTACGGAATGTTTCTAAGCCTTGACTAAAACTGCTGCTTCTAGCCATCAGCATCGTTTCAAGATGTCTGGTATGTAGTATCTTCTTCACAAGCTTATCACTTCTCTCAGTAAAAACATTTCTCATTTGTGCTCTTCACACAGAACATGGAAAAGTGATATTACCACCTATTTTTATGGAGTTTCAGATTATTTCACAATGAAGTCAAAATACCTGACTACAAGTTCTGAAAGTTCAGTTGTGATACAAAGTAGAAATGACCCTCTGAGTGAAAACAACCTTCAGTTTTATATATAACAGTTAAACAACATGTAGCTGTTCCTCAATTTCACCTTTCCACAGGTAGGAATTATTTGATGAGCAATACTTAACATATATAGCACTTTTCTTCTTGCACGTGCTATAGAATGCGACAGAACTACCAACACCTCTATGGAGGCAGCTATCAATATATTCTCCCCACTGCAGAGAGAGTGCATGTGCGCAAAAGGTAGGCACAAGTGATTTTCCAAAGATTATACCACAAGTATGCAGTAAAACTTGAATAAGACTTGGTATTTTCCAGCTCCTAGTCTTATGCCATTTCTTTTATACATTGCTGCCTTGATGAAAAGTCCATAAAAAGAAAGTTTCCCAGAAGAAGTCACAGCTATTAGAATAAAATCAGAAAAACAGGAAGAGGGTTTGCATCTATTCAGGAAAAAGAGAAACTATTGGGGGAGGAAAAAAAAACCAAACCAACCTTATGAAATATCACCCCATTACATTAAATTTGTTTCAGTCGCTGAAAACCAGTGTTCCAGGATACAATTTTTATAAACATGTTTTATTTGTCTTTCTTATACCATTAGAATTGTAACTGCTGGCTGTCATTTCCCTTAAAAGGGGAAATCAATTCTAACACATACTGGTGCTTTTCAAAAGATAGCAATTAAAAGGGCAGCAGCAGCGGGCATTTGAGATTTCTTAAAACCTTCAAGGCTGCAGGAAAGACAAAAGGACATGTGACCAAAAGTGTTATGATTATCCATTAGAGATATCCATCAGTACCGGCATCAGTTATTTAGGTGATAATACAGCAAGGTCAAGTATTAGTGACAGACAATGTGCAAGTTATAAGGAATGATAGAGAATACCAATCCTTACAAAAGTCATTGCTATCAAAGAAACTTAAAAGTGTTTCAGAGAGATATCTAAATACTTCACATCAAATATACAGTGGCCATCCAGATTATATCTCACATTTGTTGCAAAATTTTGTTGAAGTGCCAAATCAAAGCTTTTTTTTTTCCTTCTTTAAAAAAAAAAATTACACAATTACATTAGCAGTTATGCAAGCGATCTTAAATCCTTAGCCACAGTAAAGAGGGCCCTGGTGATGAGGAGTGCTGTAGCTAAGGGTGCTGCTTCTTTGTCAAAAACTGGCTATAAGCCTGTTTGTCTATTTAGGGAAATATGCATCACTACGCATCTGTAACTGTTCAGTGCTTCAATTTAATAAGAAAAAGCTGAAATGCAGTTGCTCTACCAAGCCACACTTCACCTTTTCCATCCTTTCATGGGAACATTAAGTTTTGTCAACTGCCACCACAGTAAATCTTTACGAATTTGCAGATTTTATCCAAATTTGTTACATCACTTTTAAATGTCAGAAGTGAGTCTTTGCTTTTTCCTGCCACTTCAGTTAACCATGGAGATTGGATCACCCTGAAAATTGCCTTTTTTGCTTTACTCTTAGCAAGGGTGAGGAATCTGAATCTCATGTGCAAGGCTCAAGATGATGCTTAGGACAGAACATGCAGAGTAAACGTTGTTTCGTTCCTTTCCATATCCAGGTAATATAAAGCTGGCAACTGTAGTCCTGTCATTATGGGTAATGAAAATAGTCCCTTTACAACAAACTTCCTGTAAGGGAGAACAAATAGATAATAACTCTTCTGGTAACATGTATAGTACACTGGCCAGTGTGTTTTTGGCGTTTAATATAATCCTGTGAATTTGTTTAATTCACTTGCTGAGCATTCATTTGAGGCATCCCTCTGTTTGGTCTTGGGGGCCCTCCACGACCTAGAAAACATATAAGAAAGGCACTTGAATTATGCATGAAGTTAGGTTATTTTAAAGAATTCCTAAAAGCTCTGGTCTGAACTGGGTAAGAATTCCCAGGTGTCTACCTAGACTATATAGGGTTCTAAAAGCTCCTTCAAATCAAAACTCAACAGCGTGTAACCTGTATTTACAGTTTTATCCCAATACTTTTTTTCCCAGAACTACAAAGTTGTAATGACTTCAGGTAAAAAAAAAAAAAAAAAATCCAGTCATGAAGTTATGAATGTAAGACTAAAAGTAAAAGTTTTGCATTAACTAAGGAATAATTGATTTACCATATTTTAAATATAAGTACTGTGAGCTAACTAACCATGTTTTAACTTCCATTCTTTTCTTCCCTCATTAAGAAAGAGACTGCCTGTAGCTCACACTCTCAGTATATGAAAATTGTAGGTCACTTGGGGAATTCCCCTCTCATGTTTGCCTGCATATCCCTGAAAACGAACCTCAAGACTTTTCTTCATTATAGTTGTGCTTCCTAAAATATGCTCCCAGTTTCACCACAGACTAGTACTATGTTGAACTTCAGGCCATCGTTCCACACTATAGCGCTTTCAGTACCAAGATAGTCAAGGACAGAACTCTTCAAACCAAACCACCACATGGAACTGTGGTTTCACAGACAGCGCAACGTACAGCTTCGAGCTGTCCTCACTGACAAAAGCGCTCTGGTGGTAACTCAAGATTCTCATGGAAGTGTCTGTATTGAGACAGAAGACAGTCTCATCACCAAAAATCTACTAAAAAAAGAACTGTGGAAATCGTGTTGAAAGTTCAACTACAGCCTCATTATATATGTGGGGTTTTTGGCTTTGTTTTCTCAGATGAACATGTGGCAAACACTCATATGAAGCTACAGGATGATGCACCTCCATAAGCTAAAAGCAACAATTCTATAGGATCAAGGAACAGCTGAGCATGGAGGGAAGTTTTGTATCCTTAGGTCAAAAGAGACCTCCACAACAGATGCAGTAGGACATCTTTTAGTGCAACAGAGTAACATACAATTCTGAAGGCTGACAGCCAGCTCAAGCCCGGTATCTGCTTTATAAACAAGTCTTACTTGCAAACTACTAACGCACCTAGTAAGCAGATCTCAAGTCATGATGTCACAAAAAAAAAAATCACTTTCCTACAGCTTTCATTAATAGAAGGCAACTAAATAGTTCTGCTACATTTAAAGTGTCAAAAGCAATTGTTGTTTTAACTTCTTTTCAAAGAATTCCTCATTCAATGGCCAATTAAACTTCCACCACAAGTTCAAAGGATCACAGTATAATTCAAGTCAGAAGGGACCTCAAAAGGTCCTCCAAGTCCTACCCCTGTTCAAAAGCAGGGTCAACTATGAGGTCAGAGGAAAATAAGCTTATTCTTCAATTGTGACTTGCTGAATAAGGAGTGAGATTGCTTTTTAAATCCAAAACTCCAGAAATTGGACCAAAAACTTCTATTCAGCCCAAATAAATTATCCACTACTCAGGAATTACCTCTAGGAGCTCCCCGAGGTCCACTTTGTCCAGAGCCACGTTTGAAGTTCTGTTGATATCCATCCTGAAGCAAAGAAGTGAAAAAAGTTTTGTTATGTTTCAGGAAATATAAGGAGCTATTAAAGCAATATGCACTGACAAAACACCTGACTTCAACATTTAGCATTTTATTAGCTTAAATTAATCTTAGAAAAATAAATTCTTACTCCTACTAGTATCTAGCCGGTATAACAAAACATAAAATGAGAAATTCTCCCTCCAGTTACAGGATATGTTGTTCAATTTAAATAAGAAATGTAAACAGATGTATTTAGTGTTCAAATTTTTCAAACTACACAGAGATCAAACTGATGAATTTGCTGAAGGATCCATCAACAAATGAAGCGATATTCTACAGGCAGGATCAAAATCTGTCATCTCATTTGCTTATAAATACTTGTTTGGGGATATGCAGGGTTAGACATTTTCCAGTCAGTCTAAGCTTTGAGCAAACTGAGCACACTTCTTTCAGAACAATGAAATTCTACACAAATTTCAGAGTAACGTATCAGCATGGCAGAGGACAGGCAATCCCAAACAAGTTTGAAAAGTTAATTTCAATGGATTTAAGTTCTTCTTTAAGTTTCTTTCCGACAAAGCTGTGAAAATAATGATATTTAAGAAAGAGTTCTTTAAAATTCACTCAACCTTGCTCTAGTTACTAGACTAATTCCTTTAGAGACCAATCATCCAAATAGAACACGTTTCCCAACTATAACCAGCCATTTAATATTCTGCTATTTCTAAATATCTGTTTAGTACCTGAAACTTTTGTCTTCATTAGCAATAAAAAAAGTCCTCGGAAAAGTTTTCACTAGTAGATTTGTTTGAGTGCTTTCATTGACAGATACTTTTTTCTTCTACTTCTAGACTGTCACAACATAATGGTAGCTTACCCGCTGGTAGTTTGAATAATCCCGAGGAGCATTAAATTGGGGCTGCGTGTAACCACTGTTTGGAGTGTTGGAAAAGGAAGGACGGTAGCCATCATATCCTCCTAAGGAACAGGGTACAAGTCTTTCACTTGGAAATTACAGTCTATTACTTCATGCTACCACATAAAGAAAAGCAGTAACAGCATTTTACCTAATGCTGAGGAAAAAACTCCCTTTAATAAGTACCGTTTACCTGAAAGTCAAGCAAATGTTTGCAACATCAGTGCTAATACTATTACAAAAAACAAGAATGAAGACCTAGTAAGAACTGGGAGGAGATGGCAATTCAATGCATTTCTCTAGTAATTTGAAGTTTGATTTACATAACATTCAATCCAGAGCTAAACATAATACTAGGATCTAAATGTAACAGCTGTGACCTGCAAGGCCACAACAACCAACTCAAGCAAGAAGTTGTTCCTGAGCCAAGACTCTCCTGAGTGCTGGGAACCATGTCCAAGGATGGCTCCAGAATCCAGATTAATTTTAAGCAGGCAAGAAGTGACAACTGCATTCCCTACTACAATCAGTTCTATTTTTATTATACAGGTTTCTCCTCTACTCTCCAACTACATGAGAGGAAGACAACATGGCAAAAGAACACAGTACTGTATCCATTAGTCTAATCCCGTAACACCTGACAAGGAAACTGTCTCTCTCCCCCATTCTAACATACACATCTTCGTAACATTGACAGCCACATATAATAATCTCCAGGAATCATGAAAGTTCTCTTATTTATCCAGAACTACCATATCATTCCTCTGCTCCTGTTAATTCCCTCAGAGTAATGACTTTTGGACTTTTTTGTTCTTGTATTTCTACATTATCCAGCCTATTCTCAATATGATGAAACGTGGAACTCTTTAAAATACACTGCTTCTACCATAACTGGAAACAAAGAACATTTTTGAAATACCAACTGGCATCTGAATTCCTCACTTGATGGTTGTGAAATTCTGTTGGGTATTTCCATGTTTGCATATACTTGCAGTAGATGCCTAATCAAACTAACACTAAGCCTTCAGCACAGAATGGAAAAAAATGCTTCTTTGTTTACATCCTAGTAGGAAGCCTAACCAAAAACCTAAAATTTCAGTTGCTTAAGATAGCTAAAGCAAACGGAATTTTTACTACAAGTTTAAATATCTTAGAGAGATACTACTACAGTATAAAAACAACAGTAGGTCAAGTAAAACACTTGGTATCTTGACACTTCCAGAAAGAAGTAAAAATCAAATGGGAGAGTTTAGTAAAGCTGTTTACCTCTAAATCCATTTGCCGGTCCCCTGTAACCATTCATTAAGCCACGAGCCCCACGTGATCCACCACGAGACACTCCTCGACTGTTATAATAAGGCTGACTGTTACGTGGAAATCCAGTATTCTGTTGGGGAGGTTGCTGGTGGTTACCCGCCACTTGATGAGTCTGGTCCGGGGAACCATGGTAAGTACCAACCACTATATTGGAAGTGTGGAGAAAAAATTAAGTATAAAAGTCTGCGTTTCTTTATTTATGTTCCCACATATACTCTCTTCAAACCCAACATTCAAAGCTTTGAAATACCATTGAACACATCTATAAATGCTCACCCATTCAAAGAAAAATAATCTGCAGAATTAAATATCAAGTTCACTAGTCAGATATACCACAATATTAAAACAACCCAGAAACGGTAGATTTGATTTAAGTCAGTGTCAAGAAGTCTCTCGTGTAAGTTCAGCAACAAGTATTCCTAATGCACATAGAATCTTCCTGTGCTATTTTAAAAATCAGCAACACACACTCTGGAAAAAAACAGTATGAGTAAGTCAACCCACTTCTGCAACCTCCTCCCCTCTGAACTGGCAGAGAGCCACTAAGAAATCTTTGCTTTCACTAATTTAATTCTCTCTGTTAGATGTAGCTGTGCTGACTAAGGTGAGATTGATGGGAACATTTTAACAGAGCTGCCGTTTTGACTGTACAGGCTGGGGGATCCTTTCTTTACACAGGATGTGTAAATCAAAAGGCAAGAGCAGGACGAATAGGGACTATCTGCATCTTTGAAGTAAGGTATGCCACAACCTCTTCACTTCACAGGAATCGTCAGGAATGAAGTGGATTACAAAAGCAATCCAAGGGCTATAGGCTCAGTAAGTGTAATATAAGATGGAATTCTGTATGTAAGAGCAAAACAGCCGTAAAATTTAGCCTGATACCAAATGCTGAAGCAAGATCAAGTGATAAAGCCCCTCTTGTATGCAGGAAAGGAAGACTTCTCCAGCATCCATCAGGGAGCACAACTTTATGTCTACTTCGCTCAGCCACAGAGCGCTATGGAACATTTGCGTAGATCCTCCCTTCTCCTCAACGTCCCATAGATTCTCGTGGAATGCATGAAGTGGTCATCCTTTTGAGTGTTTAATTAGTGTGCAGGTTTTGTTCTAAGGCCACTGCATTTTCTGTGTATCAACAGTTATATTTACTTAGCTGTTAAATTAAGTTAAGCATTTAATATTGCATGGCCCACCTTCAACACCAGCATTCCCCAGATTGTCTTTCTGCCTTGTGCTGCATATGGCTCAAAACTTGGTTCTCCCTCTTCTCATCCACCCACCCCAGCATCCCAGCTTGCAAGTAAGACAAAATTCAAGATCATAATCAGAGAAAAAGGATCAGGCTCTTTTTCCTCACTCCACCTCCAGTAGTTGTTAGCACTTCACCCTTGTCATCTCTGTCCTGTGTCCTTCACTCAAAACCCCTCTCTGCATCTGCAAATTTTCTCTCAGTGGAAAGTGAGGAGAGTGCTGGGAGAAGAATAGCTTTGTACACAGACTTTATTTTACTGTTTGTCTGGTTTTTTGACGTTGCTAACTTGGAAAGCATTTTGCCTGCTGTATTCACACCATGTCAAACTTAATTTATCAGAAGGTTCTAGACCTTTATGAACCTCACATCATCTGTGAGAAGCAGTCCATATTTGCTCTCATTTCTAGCTTGCTACTTCCTTTTTAAAATGTCATCTCAAATAGTACAACTTTTTCTTTTTTTTTAAAGCAAATTTAAGGATCATCCAACCTTAACATCAGTAGAGCAAGTACTCCGTTACACTGCTTTCATCTTTACAATAATCCTTAATCCTGTTCATGTTTTTTTTAAACCTATATAAAACTGAATCAATTGGCAAAATTCTTTTAACAGTTGGAGAGATATATACTGCAATTTCACCCCCTACTGGATATTCAAACCAAGACAGAATAACAAAAACCAGGTATTGTTCAGGGGAAAGCTTTACAAGACTCGGAACATTTGAGAATGTGTGACACGCTTTGCTACATCATCTAGGACTTCACAGCCTGATCATCTGCTCTACAGAAGCTATTGCCATTTTAGTTTTTACTAAAATAAGTTTACCTGTCTGGAGTTGTTCTTGCTGAAGATCTGATTGTTCTACTTGGTGAGGCTGATTGGAGAAACTCTGGTTGTAACTGGCCTGGTACTGATTTTGCTGCTTAAGGGTTTCTGGCTCATTAACAGGAGGAACAGGTGCATTCATGTTGAATACCTATAACATTAGAAAAATAGCTCTCTGGTCCAATTCGTTTTTTACAATTTCTCATTGCATCATGTAAAGAAGTATGCAAGCCTGAGGAATGTGAATAGCCAAAGACTATTTTATGTAATTACATGACTGATTCCAGTGTTTGTATAACACCACAAGGAATGACTACCAAAATAAAGGGATTAAATATTAGTTTACTACTTACCGTTTGCATGGATTGGAATGGAGCTGCATTAACATTGATTCCGCTGCTATGCAAAGGTTTGCTAGATCCAGCCTGGAACACCTGTGGCTGGGATGCAGTGGGAAGTGACGATGATGATGGGGTCTGGTCTGCATTCAGTGACATTGAAGCCTAGTAATTAAAACAAACAACATTTTAGCAGCTTTTGAATAATACAAAAAACTTAACTTCCCTTAAAAAAAAAAACTGACAATGCCTCAGGTTCACCTCAACAAATGAGTATTTTCTATTTCAGCTGAACAGTCTCATTCACAACAGCATAATGGGAGAGGAAAAACCTAGCAGTCTTCTCCCTCGTTAACTTGAAACACAACTAGAAAAAACTACAGGGGGAAATGAACAAGTTTCTGGGCTAACTGCTAGCCAATGTAAAAAAAAAAAAAATCACATTTCCTAAGCCAACAACACTGATGCTCATATGCTGATGTTGGCATGTTCTAACTAAACAGACAATCTATTAAGTTAAAAGTTTTACTATGAAGGACTTGCTGCTCACAGACAGGCTCAAAATTTTGAAATTAAACGCAACTGAAGCAGCCCTATCAATAGGTAACTAAAAATTAGAAAACTTTAGTTACAAAGAAACATAGACTAACGTTTGATCACACCTGCAAGCAGAGTCCTTCCCACCCCTGTGAAATCTGACTTGCCTGAATCTGGTCAATTGATTCTTTCTGTGGCCGTTGCTCTGTTGTGTGAGAAGGCTGATACATGGGTTGGGAGGCTGTATATCCCTCACTTGTAGAAGAAACCAAGGGAACCTGACAAAATAAACCCCAAAGCCCCCAAAAGTCAGCTGATGCTCACACACAGTTTTATAAAAAGTATCAGAGAACTCTGGGATGGATAGTACTCTCTAGTAAAAGTATGTATTCCAGCAAACCTTTACAACCATTAAAAATTAAGTACTTTTTAACAAGCAGAGGTTTAACCACCTCATCTTGACACATACTCTAACAGGCCTCACCACCCACTCCTCCACCAGATGGTATTCTGTGGATATTTCTGAATCAGCCGGACACGTATTCACTTTTACTTTCTCAATTCCTTATGCAACCCCAACTACTATTACAATAAAGCTGGGGAAAGCCAGACAGAGAGAGCGAGAAATACACAGAAGTTAAATGAGAAAACTCCAAGGTCATACAGAAATAGAGAAGTGCTGGTTTCCAATGGACTGAATTTGCACATTTTACAGCTTCTGCTCCCCTACAGAGAGTCCAGTGAAAAGTCTGGCCAACAAAGCAGAGGACTTTGCATTTAAGGCTATCGGGGACTTTAAGAGGCAACTGATAATGACTGATGGGTGTGTTCACATCACCTTGTTGAACATTCAAAAGGAAAGAGGTAAATTTAGCTACTGTTTGCAAGATCCCCAAGGGAATCATTGGCAGCACTTGGTTGAGATAAGGAAAATAACAAAAAAAATCCATTGGAGTAAGTCATAGACATCATTTAACAGTAAAACAAAAGCTAGTGCAGAGAGAACTCTCTGAGAAAAAAGTTATTCTACACCTACAAAACAACAAAACTGCTGAGAGTACTAGCACTTCAGCAAGTATGTACAGAGGAAACTCAAGATAAAAAACTACATTCTTTTTTCTATACAAATGAGTGACTTAAAACTTGCAGACCTTATCTGGACAAGATAAAGCAAGCAATTTATACTACCATCATTCAGATACACAATCTATCCAGATTTTTCTTTTGGTTTTCAAACACCTAGAGAGATCAGTTTTGTTAATTGAGACCAGCAGAGTCCTTCAAAGATGCCATACACGCTTAATACAAAACCAGGAAGTTCTTTAATCACTAGACAATTCAGTAAGAAACTTGGCGCATCTTAATCAAAAGGTGAATACATCATTTATACATTGCAGAAGCACTTTTAGGAGATCCTACTTAAAGAGGAATTTCAGGAAAGCTCAACTGAAAACAGCGTTCAAACTAATTCTGACTGCTCTACAATTCCAGTATTAAAATACTATCCAAGCAAGTAATTGGGACTCATCCTTAACAGAACAAGTCAAAACCAACACAGCCTATATAGTTAATCCATTAAATCTATTTGTGGTCTGACACCCACTTGAACAGATACAGACTGTCCTTTAACCAAGTTATTTTGGTTCTGGCATCTCTGTCGCAAATAAGCAAATAAAGGACAATTTGATTCTAGCTAAGTTAAAAATATTACTACACATGGTTTAACATGAAAGAGAACACTACTAGGCAAAGATTGACATCTCAAATTATTAGTCCATCTTGAAGAGAATGCACAGAGAAACCTCAAGTTAAATTGCTATATTACAACAGGACTACACAGAGCAGCATTCCAAACAAAGTCCTTCCTCTCAGTCACGAAAAACCACTTAAAATTCACCACTGTCACATGGGATACAGATTTTAAGTGATGGCAGCCTAACACACAGGCATGTGGAAGTCAGTTTGTGAAACGAAAATCACATCCACACACCAAATTTGAAGACTGAGGTGAGCTCCAGGGATTGAAAGAACTGGCAACTGCCGAGAAGTCCACATCAGGCCATTAGAAAGAGCAATGCAAACTGCAGCTGCTTCCGTGCTTGTGCCCTTCAGGTTAAGAGGCCTCTAATTCTAAATGCAGTTTCCTCAATAAAACTCATACTTCAACCTTGAACCTGACAGTTTTCCAAACAGGGTAATGCCTGATAAGACTCCATTCCAGAAAATATGCATGTTTGCATAGCATAAAAACTGTATATTGTGACACTTATAAATGACAATGCTGAGAAGATAATGGAGATAACAGATTTCCCAAAATCAGAACTTCAAATTTTCTTTGAGTTTTTCATATAGTTAGGAATTAAATCATATTATAACATAAATCAAGACTAAAATCAATTTAAAATCCAAAATACAATTTACTAAACATGTTACCTGTGTAGCTTCTGGTTGCACAGGAACTTGATTAGGCTGGGCAAGTCTTGATTCAGCATGAACTGAAGTAAAATAATTGCACTTATTACATAGTACAATCAAACCTTTTACATAATAGCATTACCATCTTATCTAGTTCAGTTATTTGAGAGCTCATCATCGTAAAGATGATTATGCCTTTGGCATGGCAAAGCTATACTCAAAACATCAATTACCATTTCCATGCAAAGCACGTTTTTTCCAGTTGTCCCAAATAATCCAGCAATTTCTGAATGGTTACGCAAAACTGTATTTTGTCCATTTAAAAAAGTTTAAAATGTTCCACACTTCCAAAATCCAGAAGCAAGTGAGAACTGGAAGTCTACAAATGGTATGCTTCAAAGGTACAATCATATTTCTGAGAAAAACACGCTTTAACAGTACTCTATTACTACTTGTGATTATTCCTTTACTATGTAGCAGTAACTGAAGCATTTCTAATAGATGACTTGCAGGCTTCCCCAATATTTATGTTTAGGATTTACCATTACAAACCTGGAGGGCAAACCATTTGTGGCATGTCCAAATTCTGTGCTGGATTCATGGGCTGTGCAGATACAATAGCAGGATCAAGGGTTTGGTTCTCAAACTCTAGCATAGAGTCCTGGGAAAAAAATAAAAATAGTAAAATCAAATCCAGTTTACTGTATTTTAAAAATATTAACATTCAGAATACAGAAATGACCAGGTCATAATAAAGGAAGCTTAGTCCATAGTTACACAATTGCTGGTTTTACCATACAGTTTAAATCAATTAAGATACTAAAAATTCCAAAATGTATTTATCACAATAAAAATTCAGTCCATGTATACAAATTAGAGCTTATCTCACAAAAAGATAACCGGAGGGAGATTTTAATAGCCAGACAGAATAGGCAGCAATCTATTCTTCATTCTTTATCCTAAATTAGCACTTTGTAGGAAGAAACAAGAAAAGGAACATAAGAAGTGTATGCCTCATTTTTTACCAAGGTGCCCACTCTGTTCTTTGTGGAGGAGGAGGAGAGGCTTTTTCTGATGTATTCTGTTATCTCCCAATGCATTTCTAGTTTTTCTAACTTTAGAGGTTAAAGGAGAGCCTTTGAGAAGCAACCCAAAAAGCATCCTTTTCATGTGTTGTAGAAGTTTTTCACAACACAAAATTTAGAACTAGCTTATAGAAGGGATATTTTACAGCTGGTCTCAAGCAGAATACACTATGGCACCCAGTGATGCACAACTTTCTGCCTTCTCTGCAGATTTAGTACAAACAAGGACTGAAAAGCTAAATAACATTCTAACTGTACTTCAACAGCAATAGAGGTTTGTGGGCTTTGATGAGATCTTGCCATACGGCACTATACTGTTTGCAAGACCATTGTATTTTTCAAATAAACTACAGCAGACTCTTTAAACATGACTAACAGCCAGAAAGTGCTATTTTGTTTCTTTGGTTCTAGCTTCACAGTACCATGGTGGGTTCATCATACCTGCATGAAGTTGTAAGGGCCCTGCATCTGCGCCATAAGGTCCTGTACTCGCTGTCTTCTAACAAGAGGATCTGCTGGAGCCACGGTAGTGAGCGTGTGAGGTTCAGGAACTGGAGGAGATGTAGCTTGTGTCTGTTGCTGCAGCGAATTCACAACCTAAAAAGAAACAAGCAACCAACTGAAATTTCAGCTTAAGATAACACACACAGAAATGACTCAGTAGTTCTTGAAATTTATGACTATTGCCTAATTCGTTATGGTCATAATTACTATAGTGTTCTTGAAGAAAAACACTACATCCTCCTACTGCCAATACCGGTGGCCAGCTACTGATCTGAGCACTTCACAAGATGAGAAAGTTTAGAGACTGCTCTATTTGCTTTCCATCTAGTCTATTCCCCATTAAGAGCAGCGCTAACAAAAAATTTGTTCGCTATTACGGGGATTTTTTTAGAGCAGGATTTGAGACAGCAATTTATCAACATTTGGAAATTTAAAGAAAGTCAGGGAAAAGTAAGTTTCAGAAATATGCACACATGGAGAACAATTCTTTTCTCACATGTTTTTGGCAAATGTAAATAGAGCCAGAACTTTTTGGTCTGTCTTAAGACTTCAAAATTTTAAATTTTCATAGCCACGTCTAGACCCAAGTTCTTAAGTATTATCCTAGCTAGCTGATTTATGGTCTCAGAGAGCAGCAGGCAGCATCGCGTGATGGGAAGATTGCAAGGCAGCACCGCGGGGGGACACCAGAACCAGAAGCACAACTTACAGCGGGCAAGAAAGCTCAGATTTACTAGACATATTCCAATATGGTGCACGTAAACAAAGGTACAACAAACAGCAACATGCTTTCAAATACCATCTTGTCAAAGACAGCAGAGCAAGCTGAACATGAGCATCTAAGAACAACCATCATCAAACAGCTTGAAAACAGATAGTTACAAGGACAGTAGCTGCACAAAGTAGCACTTTTGCATTCCTAACCAGTTTTGCTCTTTAGGCAACTCCCATAATACAGAAATGCCATTTTCAATTTGCATTCATGTCAACAACTGTCCTTTAAAAAGAAGATAGTTGTCAATAACTTGTCAATCTTCTCTATTCCCATGAGCTTTTTATTATTAATAATCTTCCAGATAAACAGGTAAGCCTTAAAACTTACAGTTGCACAGGATATAAGTTAGCATACATGCACCTGAAAGTTCAAAGTATTTATGTAAAATAGCTGGTTTCTTACTAAAATTGCAGAAGACAGATTTTTGTAGAGCAGCCAATACAAGGGACAAACCAGTTCTATTTTAGACCAGTTCTATAATCACTGTAATCTATAATCTGAACTTTAAGCTTGAACTCCCTCCATCCACCCTCAAAGCCTGTAAATTTTTTTTAAACTTCTCAAAGAAACCTACAGCATCTTCCAGTATGTCTACTCCTTGCTCAGATTTACATTGTTTGTATGTGACATTCTACACATGCAATTGCCTCACAAACTCCAATGACTCTTTCCTTGACCAAATCCCTAGCCATCTCTAACAGATAATTAAAAAATAAAATTAAAAAAAAAAAAAAACCAAAACCAAAAACCTCTAAACAAAACTAAAAAACAACCACAACCTACATTCCTCTTCAAGATTCCCTTCAGATGCAAATCTCCACTATTAGCCATCCAAAGAGAAGCAATGCGACAATTCCCATGGAAGTATACCCTAAGGCCCTCCACACTGGAAAACAAGCACAACTGCTCTGTTGTATTAACGGTCCCCAAACTTGAAATTACGGACTGTTCCCAAATTAAGAATTAAGCCCTGTGAGTGGAAAAAAAATTTTTAAAAAATATTATTTAGAGCACATATACAGACCTCTCTCATATTACAAAGCTTTAAAAATGCAAGTAAAGAAAAAAAGCAAGCCAGACGACTGGGTGAAACTCGAGAGGTACAACCAGCAGCTGCTCATCTCCTACATAATTATTATCAAAAATGTACTCAATTATTTGAGTACTATCGCTTAACTTACGAAGTCCAAGTCATTCATAACAATTCAGTATCTTCAAGAAAAAAGAAGTTGATGGAATAATCAAGAACACACAACAGGGACAAAATTTTATCAAACATTTTACTTTTTCACAAATAGTACAGATCGTGTTTTACATTTTACAAAAGACATTTTACATTGTCTTTTTCAAACCTCTTTTTTAATGTCAGAAGGAACTGTTTAGGGTCTATTTCTTTAGTCTTATTATCACTACCAGGTACTTTGACCTGTTGTAATTATAGTAGGATGAGCCTACTAAAAAAAAAATTTCAAGTTTTGCGTATTAAGTTGCCAATGGACAGGCTATAGTTCTAAAGTTAACAGCTTTCTAACAGTCTGCTGCATGAAAAAGGTACTGAGACTACTCAAATACAAGGATCGTTATTCAAAAATCAGATTGTTACCTGACCATACATCTCCATTCATCCTAAGGGGCACACCAGCAATGTGAAACTTTTCGTTTAGAAGAGCTGAACCTCTCTGCAGAATAGTACTTGACTGATCAAACTGCACGCTCACTTTCTGACACCCTGCCTCCTGACACCCTGCACCTTGACCTTCTCAGTAGGCAGAGCTGCCCAGACACAATCAGAGGGGAATGACAGCGTAGAGAAAGCCAGGGGGCAAAGGAGGAAAGAAGGAGAGGTAAAAACAAAGTTTAATGAGACCGCCAACCAACCAGAATGAACTTGTATTCTGGCAGTCACAGAAGAGAGTTTCCAATTCTACACAAAATACACACACATCCATCCAGCTGAAGTTCCATAATCTAAGACACAGAGAACTTTGTATACAAGCAGATTCAGGTACTTATCACAAAGGAAGCAGTTAAAAAAAAAAAATCAAACAAAAAACCCCACCAACACCAAACCGCACCCCCCCCCCCAAACCAAAACAACAACCAAAAAAAACCCCACTATTACCAATAAAGGACCTTCACCAAAATTAAAACATCATACAATCCAAATGCAAATACACTTTGAGAATTCACAAACAAATTCTTCAGTTTAAAACTTATGGAAGGCCCATACAGAAATGTCATTGTGAGACACCAACACTTCTCAAACTATAAATGTACCATACCACAGTAATCTCAAATGTATCACATCTACTTGAGGGTTACGGAAAAAGAGATGAGTCTGTGGTAACCTTCCTCTTCATAAACAATGATGGAAATCTGCATAAATGTTCCTTTCAGAATACTACCAGCTTCCAAAATTAACAGCTATCATTCATAGCTCTTAGTATACTAATGCCACAGCTACCTTGAGCTGAAGGGCACAAAGGCTCTATACAATGTGTATCATCATCTTCCCTAAGGACAATTCAGTTGCATTCCCTTGAGGAATGGGATTTTGGTGCCAGCAAGAACAGCAAGAGTCATTTCAAACATAGTTATTTTCAATCTCCCCCTTTTTGTGTTAAATCTGAGAAAATAAGGTTCTTAATTATGAAGACACAGACTTCAACTTTAATTTTTTCTGAATTGCTCATTTGTACATAGTCCAAGAAATGGCGACAGAAAGGAGAACTGAAGTATATATTCTTTGCATTTTTCTATGAAAACAAAGCTGATACAATCCAGATTTAGCTGACTAGTAAAGACGTGGAAAATTAGAAGTTTCTGAAATCAGTCTGATACAAAACTACAACCTGAATTATTTTACTGTACTAGTACAATTACTGCATATTATTGTTATTCCCATGAGGAAGCATCTGAGTTTTCAACTGTGCAATACAGAGTCTTACAGTTCAAGAGCAGAGGGAAGCACAACAGGCTTCAATCATAAGAACATTTCCTGTACTCTCACGCCTTCATCCACACTGCTTATTATTAAGAACCACAGAGAACCGAACCTCTAAGCTACTCTGGACGCTTGGTAGAAACACAGATGTAATTTGGGTATAATTCAAGATAGATTGAAGCCAACCAAGCATTACCTTTAAAATACTGTGTCTTGTAAGAATACCCCGATCAAGCATGACTTTAACGGGTGGTTTCAGAGAGTTTGTTTGGTTTTTTAAAGAGATTTCTTAAATCACATTCTTTCAGGTTTTTTAAGTAAGGGAATGGAACACTATGACAAGATACTACCAAAATCATTCACATACATGGCAGAGTTGTCTAGTTAGTTCTAGAAGTCTCACACCCATCCTAAGCATTATTAAATCTCTTCGTGGTCTTCAACACCGTAAGACATGAATTTCAGCCAGACCAAATGTAAAATCGGGCAGATTAGATAATCCGATCAAAATGGCTGCTCTTTTTCACCACTTGAAGAGATGATGAACACTTACTCCACTCCTACACTTAAAAGAGCCTGAAGACCCCAAGGAAGAGAGTCTAAAAAATTGACCATCTGCAGAAGGCTAAGATGGATCAAAATCTCCAGCACCTGAAAGATGCTGCTCATATCTGTTCTTAACAGATGGATACAACCCAAGTTCCAACATACCAAACATCTGAATGACTCCATCTGACTTGTCCTTTCCAGTACGCAAAGAACACAAATTCTAGTATAATAAAAGGGACTTGTTGTACACGTAGTTAAGTCTAGAGCCTAAATTACTAAATTGGGAATGTAT
Organism: Fulmarus glacialis; assembly: GCF_000690835.1. Taxonomy (NCBI): domain Eukaryota; kingdom Metazoa; phylum Chordata; class Aves; order Procellariiformes; family Procellariidae; genus Fulmarus; species Fulmarus glacialis. The sequence continues at coordinate 22,946 of NW_009200655.1, forward strand.
CCCAATAGCAACGTACCACAAACATCACAAGTGAACAATCACTCAACTGCAAAGTAGTAGCAAGTTAAATACTTGAAGAACTATAGTTCTTGAAAGCAGGGATGTACATACAAGCATATTTTAACACCAAATTATGTGTGTATGCAATCTGGAGTAGATATTAGTTGAGATATTCATTTTCAGCTCCCTCTCCATGGAACTGCTCAATGAAACGCACAACTATGCCATGCTGTCAGCAGCTGTGTAGATAAACTTAACTTCTATATTTGCAGCAAAGTCCTCTTAAAAAAAGTAGCCTTCAAATAAATCTTTTAAGTCTTTTTAAGCCTAAGACTTTTAAGTCCCATTTCCCCAAGCAAGCCACTATTGAACAAAAGCAAGTTCTCCACAAGCTTAGCCAGACTGCAAAGTTTTTATTTTAGGTACTCCTGAGCTAAATACGTAATTGAAGAATGAGTAGTGAGTCCAAGCCTACTTAAAATATATGTATTTTTATATATATTGGGGGAGAAGCGGTGCAATACTAAAACCTCTCATGAATTGCGAGTCAGCGGAAACAGGGATTGCAATTTTACCTGCAGTACACAAGATCTTACCTCAACCGTTTCAACTGTCCACTCATCTACCTGTTCCTTCTCACTACTGCTGAACTGAGTCTCTGCCATGAATTGTCTGTTTACATACTAAAATAAAAATAAGAAAGGGTATGAAAGTAAAAGTAAGTGGCATTAAAGCTATACAAAATGACAATCTTTCCACTGAATAATACCTCAGTTGATTCAACTTCAGTTGGTTCAGTAAATTCTTCCGCTGGATCAGGTTCTGTAAGAAAAATATTACCACTTATGTGAAAAAAAAAAAAAGCCACACCAAAAACCATGTTACAGACCTAGAAGATACAAAGTTAGATGAAAAAATCTCCCCCAATAAAAGTGGAATTTTGAAGAAGTGTGATGCATTTTTGCAGTCGTAATTTATCAAAAGCATTGACTTTAAAGAAGTGTTCTAGACTATTACTACACAGTAATAACTTACGCATTACACAATTACACACAATTACATCACACAAATTACTACACAGTAATCTGCTGGGTTCAGAAACAAACCTAATGTTACAAGGTAGATAAAAAAGAAACTTGTGTCTCAGAGTGAAGAAAATAAAAACAACAGGACATTAACAGAGAATTAAGCAGTAACAAAGACTCTCAGAGTTTTGAATTAAAACAAAAAAATCACATTAATTCTTGCTATGAAGAGTTATGTTCAGTTACCCCAAATTTCAATTTTCTCTACAACATATTCAAAAGGGAAAAAAGGTCATGAATTTTTTTCTTCAAGCTTGGTACCATGTTCTCGAGTAAGTATGTAAGCAAACTCTCTGCTTTGAAAACTCTTGCGTTCTAACAAAAGATTAAACTGGTGGGAACCACTGAAAAATGGAAAAACCTCAGGCAACCACAACTCTAATCTTTGATCACTTTAACACTACAGACAAACAAAATTTTGTTTATAAATCATAGTAAGTAGTTTTACAGGAAAACAAAACAGGAAAGAGATGTTGGCAATAATTCTCATTTACATAAACCTACTTCTATAGAATTTCATTGTTAGCCTGGGTTCTTATTTCAGCAAGTGACATACTGGACAAAGAAATGCTGAAAGATGTGTTCAAAAACAAGTACCACTAAGTGATTTTGTTCCCTCATTCAGCTGATGCTCTACAGTTAGAATAGTAAGCCCTTCCTCGCACATGACAGAAGACATTTACCATGTGATCATTAGAAAGGATTACGGTCTCTCCAAAGAAGTAGCTGGCAAGAGTCAGCCTTACAGAACTCTTTTGGGACACAGCTCTGCTTTTCTTTCCTTACAGCTCAGAGCAGGGCTGAATGAATGGTTGACTGCTCCTATACATGTTGCCTGGCTTAGATGTATACCTGATTATCAAGGAATGACATTTCTATTCAAAACACTTAGTACACCTGAAGAATTCAGAGACAGGTGCTTTTTGCGCTTAAAACTGCATTTGCAATTTAACCATTCCGATGAATGCAAAGACACAAGACAGTACAACACAAACGAATACACTAGTCACAAGGGATCTTCATATTCTTACCAGCTTCTGCTACAGTGTCTTCTACTGCCGGTGCGGGTGCCGCCTCTTCTTCCTCACATAATCCATTCTGATGGTTATGGGTGCTGTCAAAGTAACTAGTTTGAAGAATACGTTCAACAATCTCCTTTAGCGCTTTATCTAGGAAAATGGAAGAAGTTAAAGATTAACAGTAACTCAATTGTAACCATCCTTTCCTTCCTTCCCGAAGATCCCACATAAATTTTATTACCCTTTTGTTGGGAAAATATTGCTGCCCCAAGCTAATCCAGACACTACTGTTACATAATTACTCCTGTCTTACTAGGTCATATTAAATAAATCACTAAATAATCAACTTCCGTTCAGAAAGATCTGAAGGGCAAGGAGAATCTTAAGAGTGTATGATACTCTTCAGAAGATTTGTGAAACACTTCAAAGTGAGGTCAAGTTTATGAATTTAATTACCATACTTTTATTCCTGTTATTTCAAAAAACCCTGGTTGCTTGGTTTTCAGTTTGGAAAGTTTCAGGAACTCACTGAAGTTTCAACTGTAACTGATTTTATTTGTAATTTCCCAATTAAAAAACCTTACTGTAAGTCAATTTCTTACAAAACAACTGTCAATACAAATTTCCACAGGTACCACCTTCATGAAGGTTCTTGCCCTGAGGTGAAGGGGCTCAGAACAGCCTTTGTAATCGAAACAAGCACAAGCTTGCACTCAGTGCCTCAGATGAATGCTGTGGTAAAACAAATCAGCCACATTGGCAAGGCAGCATTACTGACTGTCTAAGCCAACAAAAACCAAAACAGACTCAAATGGAAGAATCACAATGCACGTCTGGCAAGTGATGATCACTGTATGAATCAATACATACACAGAGAAGAGCACAGAAATATATTAACATTCATCCCTATAAGACAAAGCAAACCAGCAATGGCTGCCAATGACATCACTAAAAGCTCACCCTGAGATCCAGATATAATACCCAGCCCAACTTCATCCAGTAAGAGAACGACTAGGTCTCCAAGGAGCATACATAAGCTCTCTCCTGAAAACTAGCCCCTTACCTTCTCCTTCCTCCACCTCTTCTAGAAAGTATGTGGTACATATCTTTGGGCTCTCAAAGATCTAACATCACAACCATTTCACACTTGAGTTCTTGCAGAACAAATATTAATTAAGAAAATACTAACCTGGCACCTCCTCACAAAATTTCATTTCAGCAATATAAACAACAGAATGTCTTGTTTATTCCTCAGTAAAGCCAGTTAGATAACAATTGCAATACTATCATTTCACTTTCTATGAATGGAACACAAAAAACTCTTTCAACAGCTCAGTATTATTCTAATATAATAAGGATAATTGAACGTTTTTTAAAAAGGGAGAAAGTTATTAGCCATTTTACCTACAAAAAGGATACTATTCCCTAAAACTTTCCTATTGACTTCCAATTAAGAGACTTCAAAAATTCCCCATGATACAAGAACAGCACAACTGCCTAGCAGAGCCATTTTCTTAAGGTCTAATGTTAGAAGGTATGTATTTGTGAAAATTTACATCTCTGCAAGAAAGCAGTCCATCTGCATGATCATCCTCTGATTTACAGAGTTAATCAATCAAAATAGGGCAAAACCAGAATGCTTTTTGCAGGAGACAAGGGGGAGCAGAACATCACACTAAATAAGGCCATGCCAGTTTATATATTAGGTCACATTATTGACGAACCTCCTTGTTCATCCAGAAAACAAAGAATTGTTACTAAGCGCCACCAGCAGCAGAATACTGCTGAAATAGCAGAAACAGACTAAGCTTAAATACCGACTAATGCTGCATCAGTAAAAAAAAAAAAAAATACACCACACAGTAAGCTCAAGTTACTCTGTTACAGTCCAGCTAAGGTCTGAAAAAAAGTAGCTACTCTAAAAACTTGGGAAGATAATTAACTGCCAAAGTTCTCTTATACGAGACACTGTATTTTAGTTCAAGCACAAATTCAGTGCGTGATCTCTTAATGCAGAGACAATACTTACAGGTTGTTCCACAAACTGGTTTTTCCTTCCCTTCCAGTAAGTCCCACAGATGAACAGATGCTTGCTCGTACTGCTCATTCAACCTTAAAAAAATAATTAATGAGTTAATTTCTTACCACGGCTTTAAATTACCACAGTACAAATTTATCGTTAACTGACTGACAATTATAAAGAAAAGTACTTTACTGTAAGCCTACCTCATGTTCATGTCTCGTTCAGGGTAAACTAGCTTGTAAAACTCATCCAGCGTTGTCAGTTCCTCTTCTGTCAGTACTGGTACTCCATTTGATCCTTGTTTCAAGTCATTGCGCACTTCATCATCACCCAACTTGTCCAAAATAAACTGTAGCTCTAGTACAGTCTTTAAACGCTTCTGCTCAGCTTCTTCTCGCATCAGTTGTTCCCTGCGAGCTGTCTTTTTTATTGTTTTCTGGATCTGTTTAAAATGAAAAGGAATTTTAAATTGCTTAAACTTGGATTCTGTAGTGAATTCAGGGAAGAAAAATAGATTTGAAATGTCTTTGATTGAGAAGTAGAGATGGATGTTGGTGTTGAACTGCCACTTATCAATCTAACATTACAGCAGAATAACCTGTGAAACTTGAAGAATATCTTTTAAGCAGAGTCAAAACCCTGCAAATTAAGACATACTTTAAAATCAATGCCACAAACCTTGGACCATATTGGATCTTGATCATATTCTTCAAGTCTATACTTCATGACTTACAAGCAGTTCAGTCAAGTAACTGCAGTTACCACATCTAAGGCTTCAGACATGAATGTGTCATTTCAAACAAGCCCAGCTTGCTATTTCCTGCTTCCTTTATGAAACATTCTGTAAACACTAAGTGATTTTGATCTAGACCAAAGTGGCAAAAATGTACAAAATTAAGTACCTTCTAATAGGCACATTGTGGCTATTTACAACTTCTGGCTCCTGTAACTCAAGGAGGACTTACAGCAATTAGAAAAGGTGCAGAGAAGGGCAACTAAAATAATTAAGGGGGACAGAACAGTTGCCTTACAAGCAGAGCCTAAGTCTTGCATCCTTCAAGGGTGATCCAGATTTTTCATAAAGGCCACAAAGGCCAGCAGATAACATGAACAGAACGGTTATTCACCATATCCCATGATTGTAGGAGGCATTCATTGAAACCTATTAGGAGATCGGCTTAAAACAGATAAACAAAAGTACTCTTGTTTCTTACACACCATGAGAGAGAACTCATGGAATGTTTTGCCATGAAAGGCTGGGGAGACAGACAGTACCAGCAAATTCAAAAAGGATTTAAACAAATTCTTGGATATGAGGTCCACAGACAGACACTAGAGGGGACGGGAATGCATCCACTCTCTAACATTCTCAGTTTGAGGATCGCAGATGCCGTAAGGGAATGGGTGACAGATAATTATCAGCCTTGTACTCTGCATAGTACTTCTACATTTGGACCTGTCATAACACTGGTCTAAATGCATCACTGGTCTGAACCTACAGGACGTTTCTTCCATTCTTATTCTTAATCCAAGCATCAGCATCCAAAATTCAGCTTGCTCACTTTGTAACTATACAAAGCTTCAATCTTCTTTTTCAAAAAATGTAGCTCGTGACAGTAGCTTTCTCCCTCTGAAGCATCTAAACTTCTTTTTTAAAATCAAACACACATCTTAAAATCAACTGTATGAAAACTAATTCCAATCAGGAAAAATTGGAACCAAGTTTGAAAGCAGAGCACCAATTTATTACTCCTGGATTCACTCGCTTCTTTTGGCAGTCAGCTGACCAGGGAAAAAAACATTTCAGGACAAACTTGTCAAAAGAAGAAGTTCTTCATTACTAATATTCCATAAACAGCCATGGAACCCTGATGCAAGAAAAGCAAAGAAACGGCTTGGCTTAGTGGCCTATAAATTTACAACCACATCAAATGTAGAAAGAAGTTTATAACGTGAGGATGCTGATGCCCTTCAAATTATCACATAGTCTGTTCACAAACTAAATACACTCATTAGACCAGTCTGCTGCACTAACATCAACTACACAATGAATTCTACCAGTGATGCTCCTCTTTCCGTAACTCATTAACTCTAACGTACTACCGCATTTAGAATCTTCCAGTCCTGTAGAATGGGTTACGCTTTCAGTTTGCCCCAGAATTAATTCTTCCTTGCAATGATACTGCAGAGGTCTAAAGTGTGTCTTTTTGTTTGCAGCTCTTGGCACAAAGAAATAAAGCAAAGCTGTTCATGTAACTGGAATTGTCTGTTAGAGTTTCAGAACTTATTCTTGATTACACTGTTATTTTACATCCTTGATAGAACACCAACCTAAAAGATTACCTGTTTTACTAGTATTCAGTTAATTTATCCTTTATGAAAATATTAATCTTGACCCATACTGCAGTTTCAGACTGTACTTGCAATTAACAAGACCACAAGAATCTTGAAAAAGGAACTGCAATGCTTTCAGCTGCTGAGACTTGATATCCTATGGTAATACAAAGAAATGAAAACCCTCAGCCACTTGCCAAAGAGAGAAGCAGGTCTGTAACATCTGTTTTCTTTTGAGAAAATGTTACTATTGGCAGTAAGTGTCTGTCTATAACGTTGCATGACAGGCCTCTTTCGCAATCACACTGTTTTCAACAGTTACGTTTTGTCAGAAAATTACATTATTTTTGTTCCCACACATTTATGTAGTCCATCAGAAAAATCTTTTAGGAATAGTCTTCAGAAAACCTGACACAAACTAGCACACAGAGTAAAAGAAAATAGCCAAACATAGAAGAAATCATGAGCATTTCATCTCTGTAAGTAGAGGTTACTACTGCATCTAGTATTAGTGAGAGAGAGATTAAAGCCTAAGTGTTTTGGTATTGCAGCTGATAGCCCACATTGCACCACTTGCTCTTTACTTACGTCTTGGCTCAGAGCCATAAAACTCCTCTGCAGTTCTTTAGCAAATTCCAGATTATTTGTCACTTCCTGGTATTTTGACACTGCATCCTTAAAAAAAAAGAAACAAAACAACGCAAAGTAAACGATCACGAGTAGAACAAAATACATACTTCCAACAAACAAATTCCCACATTTTTAGTTCCTAAGTGAGACACAGCATCCCTGATCGGGACTGCAACAATGTTAAGTCAAATTTTGATTTTCACTGGCCAAAATATTGAAAAGACTTGTGTATGTCTTTAGGGCCTCTAGTTTCTGAGATAAATATGCTAAAGTATATGTCGCATGCATGACATACTAGTTTAATGTTTGGTTTTAGCCAGTTTCTGACAAAAACTAACTGGCAGGCTGGGAGGAATGGGGGAGAAGAGTAATCTGGCAACTCAAAACTGCTGAAGAGATAGAGGTTTGAGAACTAATGCATTGTTATCTTGAGTCAGAGCCAAAATCACGCTATACAGAGCATAACATTCCCTTCTCCAGAAATCTTTATTATTTGCTTTTTTCTTAAACCTAATATTCTGATTTGCACCAAAGCAATCTAAACTCCTTAACCCACTTCGCAATGCTGAGAAATTACAGAGAATCAAATCAGGGAAAAAACCAAATGGCTGAGACATTTACACTCCTGCTATGACAAAATTAATAATGGCTATGTTCTTGGTTAAGAACAATTGAGCCAAAGAAAAGGTAAGGTCCTACTTCCTTTGAAAAACAAGGAACATGAACTGTATTTGCTTTTTTTTCCTTAAGGATTTCCATTTGTAATACAGCTAAGAAACTTAAACATATACACATATTACACATATACCTCAGATGATTTACAAAATTCATCAGTCTTAGCTGATTTGCAGAAGCAGAAGACAGAAGGGAATATAACAAATACTTCCAGCATTTCTCCAACCAAAAAAGATTTTATCTGTATCAAGTGTGGTAGTCAGGCTTGATCTTCATAAAACTCAATCACGAGCTTCCCTCCTCAGTATGATATTTCAATTATCTTCCCTGCTCATCACACAGAAAACTTCTCATGGTTTATTTTTACAACATGCCATTAAAAAATAAAAATACACAAATCGGTGATATTTCAGTTTTCAGTTAGCACAGAATCACCAAAGCAAAGCCCAGACAGATGAAGAGATCACATGGATCAAGGGAAGCAGCTAATTCTTGTAATTGTGAACAGCTGCAATAGTTGCAGGGTGCATTTTTTTTTTCCCCCCTCACTCTTTTCAATGTTAAAAATCATCAATAAAATATTGTTGATTACTGAGCAGCTGGTAATCTCTTTAAGTATCAATATGCATGCTTGCATTATACAACTTAATTTAATTTGATACTTGTTTCATATTTATTACAACTGGAAAACTGCTGTTGAGTCAAGCTCTACAATAACCTAAATTAAGAACCAGCCCCAGCAAGGAGAGAAGCAGCATACGTCCAGTAAGTCCAGTTTATCCAGAGCGTCACATGTGCTGCCCTGATAGCTGTGATATACACATGGACGTAGCTTATTTTCAGAGCCCTTCAGAACTTGGTCTGAGCTACATCTCTAACTGGACTGCACAATATTTACAAGCTACCACCAAGTGACTAAGCTTGTCACTGGGCACATTTTCTGCAAAGAAAAGGATGATGTCCAGAGAACCTCAAAGGTATCATTTAGCTCTTTCAACAGTCCTAGGTTACAACATAGGCCAATTTTCACCACAGCTTATTTACAACCTAACCTCAACAAGCATAAAGCATTACGACACATTCCTCTAACTATTCTTTCAGTTTCTGATTAACAGAAAAATTGAGATGTTCTAGGCAATAAAAAAACTGAGGCCAAGTCAGAGCTCAGACAAATCTAGCTTTTAACAACGGAAAAGGGAAAGTGAAACTAATCCCCTCCTTCCCCACCAAGATCACAAAACAATTTAACAGAGATCTGGTTAGTGTATTCATTTTTTTTTTACCAGTTGATCTTGATTCAGACGTTCTCCCTTGTTCATTCGTTCCTGGTAATCATCAAGTTTGCTCTGAAAAGAAAGAAAAATGCTATTATGAGGAGCCAAAATCAGGTTACTGCTTTTTTTTCTACTTCTGCTAACAAAATTAGGTACTGTAATATTACAGTAAACACCGACTGTAACACTTTACACAAGCATGCAACTGTCATGTAGGAACAGTACCTGAGAAAACTTGTCTTCTGGGTTAAAAAAAAGTAAATCCTTCCCCAAGTTACAAATATTTTAACATTATTTGGCTATCACAATATATCTTCACGACTAGTCTTAATTTCTGAGGAAATACACATTCCTCCTAACGGGGAGAGCACTCTCAATGGATACTTCCTTCAGTCCAAACAACAGAGAGCTAAACTCAGTTCTGAGTCAGAGCTTATCACCACTGTATCACTACAATACCAAAAACATGCTTGCAAAAAACCACTGTCAATGCTTTTAAGATTCAGAACTGTAATTCTTTGTACTTGCATCAGTTAAGATAGTTTTAAAGAATTTAAAACGGTTTCTAATCCTTTGTCCAAGAACGCCCACCAACACAATCATATTAATAGCTCCAAAATATTTTTGCTCACGAGCATTAAGATTTCTTTTTCACGGGGAGGAACTGAAAAACGAATCATTAGGTTAATATTCAGCAG
>NW_009200655.1:32701-40677 GCF_000690835.1 Fulmarus glacialis
ATAGAAAACCATGCAAAACACTGATATTAGGCAAAAGCAGGTAAAACTTATGCATGCTGGAGGTAACAAAGAACCTACGGGTTAAGTAGAAAGGCTCTTAGAAAGGAAGCAAAGTCTGTAAGAATAACATAACTAACAATTAAACTTGAAGTTTTCACCATTTCTGTATTATCACGTTTGGATTTTTTATGAAATTTGCCTTGGTCTTATTAAAAGAAAGTCATTAAAATGAATCCTTAACAATTATCTTCCCAATCTAGCATAACAACATAATGAAAAGGAAAGCAAACAGCAACATGTCATTGTGAATGTAAAATAATTAAAACCCTGACGCAACCACTGTTTCAGAGTTTATACTTGCCACAGAGTGATAGGTTTTTTTGTTGGTGGTGGTCTTTTGTTTTTATTATTTTTATTTCGGGACATTTCAGTTAAAATATTTTACTGGTATTTTTCTAGCTAATTCAACTTCTATGCTCAATCTCAGACTTTCTGGAAAGATCAAAGTCTGTGAAACAGTTTAACAAGAAAGCTCCTCTTACAAAGTATTTGATGCCCAGCATCACTTACTGAAACACATAACCACCCTTATGAGACTTGGTCCTTTTGATGTCACCTAGTGCCAACGGTTTATTTCTTTGGAAATCCTGGAGGTTAGATTTAACACTTAACTACTTCATCTTTCAATGTATCAGAGCCAGTAATGGCCTAGGCAAAGTCAAAAAAGTAAGAACTTCCTGAGCTCCAAAAATACAATTACTGCGAATTTCATGCTGGGGACAGACACTAGCAAAGTAACAGTTGTCAAATGCAGCACCCACAGTTGCTGCAAAAAAATATCAAAAAAATACCCCTGAAGAGCATTTGGCATATTGGAAATCTACCACAACAGGAAATAAGGTCATTTTACTCTTATACATACTAATTTTAGAATAGATGATGACATGGTTGGACAATCACAAAAGTAGTTTTCATGATTTAAGAGATTGTAGCTGAGCTGTGAAGTCAAAAAGGGAGGGTAGAGACCTCAAATGTTGCAATGCCCCAGTGCAAAGCCAGCCAGGTTAACTGAAGCCTCCGCTGCTTAAGGTAGCTTAAAGCCCATAATGAACTGGCTTTGCAGACAAAGAAATTTTTAAAAGTTCCTGCTTGCTCAAGCCACTTACTCCCATGCTGCAGATTACAATTCCCTTGGTCACACTGATGCAATTGTTTGTGAGGCTGCACAGTAAATAGACTGCTAATATGCTCCAGTTTAAACAGTGTCTACAAAAATGCATTAAAAAAACCCCAACAACTTCTGTGATCCAGTTTCCAACACAAAACCATAAACAACAACAACGGTAGAACAAACAGGATAGGACATCAAATTCTAGGAGAATACTACTTAGATCAACTTTGTTGAAGAAAACATATATTGCAAAATTATGCTGCAAAACACTCACATAATCCATTTTGGTGGCTAAGGGCATAAGGAAGGAAGAGACAAAAATACCCTAAATAACTACAATTGTTTCTGCATAGTTTTTCCATGCAGCCTTACTTCAGCATGGACGTTATCTTCAGATTAAGCATATTGCAATAACATATTCAAACAGTGCATAAGTTTTTCTTAAATGGTCAAATATTCTTAAGGTCTAATGAAAATGCTTTGTTCATTTTCATTCAGCAATGTACCAACTAAAAAACAAAGGGTAATATGTCTATTTCTAACCATTAGAAGCTACTTCTTTTCACTTTTTCTTCCTTAAAAACATCCGTATCAGAAAGGTAAACGCAAAAGAAGGGAAAGCCCTTTCAGCTGCAATGCAGAGGACAGGCAAATGTGGGTTTAGTTATGTGTTATCACAAAGATTTCAAATGCCAAGTAAGCATTTTTCTATCATCCCAAAGACACTGTAAAATCCAAATGCTGCATATTACACAAAATTACTAAGGAAGAAAAATGCTTTCTTTTTAACCTGTACTGTCAACTAACAGCAATCTAAGAGCAGCATTAGTGCTGTAAAATAACTGCAGTAAAATTCCTGCTTAGCAACCTACTGCAGTGTCTGCAAGAAGTAAAGATTTTCTTAATTTTACCCCCCCTTACACAACTTCATCCTCCCTCATCATGGATATACATCTTGAAGCATAAAAGCTAGACCAGCAGAAAAAAGATCAAGTCGCAAAGCCAGCACATAAATCGTCTATTAAACAGCTCATGAGTCAGCAGACCCCAGCTGTGCAGATAGCAAGCCACCGCGCTTCAGTTCCTTTTCCACTGAGATACCTGAAGTATTTTGGAGTTCCCTAGGAGAAAAGCACTACATATAGTCTACTGGGGAGGGCACAGGGGGAAGGTGGTGGTGTTCATTGCTTAAGTATGCCCTAGATTTATTTTAATAGGAATTCAAAATTGAGTTACTTTATTATGGTAACAGATACCTTCCTCTCACACTCAAGTTCTCATTATCTTCTCTGAACTGCCTCAAAAATGTTATCCTAAAGTGAAAAAAACATGCAGTTACATGACATTAGCTTCAAAAACAATACTGGTTTTAAAAATGCCTGACAGCTCAGCTGTGCTGTTACAGTCATTTACAGTGCTATGCTATAAACTGGATCACTGGAATGATCTGATTAAAAATAACCCTTAAAAAAGGGGGCCAGGAGCAGGAGGGAGGCACTATATTTAACCAGATAATTTCAGTGGTATAGTTTATACCAGCTACAGCGGCACAAGTGTATATGACAAGCTGTAAGGTGGAAGGGGAGAAGGTAACCTCTTCAACCAGCTGAAGTAAACATTTTGTAATGCACACTTGACTACAAGCAAAGAAAAGATGGAGGGGACTATTGCAAGTCTGTTTTCTGAGAGATATCAAAAACTGCATGTGTTTGTTAACAGCATAAAGCAATTAAGATAATCCAAAATTTAAAATAGCTGCTTTATACATTTCCCACTGAAACAAAAGCCAAGCTACGCAACAGAAGTTTATTACTTGTTTTACATTTGCACATTGTAATTTATTTGCCCTCCACAATCATCTCCACACTCATTCATTAGTTCAACTTCTCAGCAAAGACTGCCCAGAAATTATTAAAAAAAAAAAAAATCAGTCTTCCAATTTCCTCAGAAAAATAGGCGGAAAAAAATCAAAAAAGTAAAACACTTAAACTGTATCAGGAATGAAACATGTAAGTTCAGAACCTCTCAAAAAACCCCCACAGTTCTCATGTTCATCATCTGGGTACACTTCCTACTATATAGGCACAGCTAACAGAAGTCCCAAGAAGCTGTTTCAGTCCTGAGTTATAACCAAGAAGATGTAATGAAGCATTAACATCAATACTCCAGAACACAAAACACTTACAGGTCATCTGTTTAAACTGAATTAATTTTTGAAATAACAGTTGTAAATATTCGTGCGTTTTTTTCCCCAAAAGTCTGGTAAGTTTGACAGTTTAGAAAAAAAAAATCTGTATTAGTTTTTAAGCGAGTGATAAAGACATGCCAATTCTGAGACTGCACTCTCATGATGAGCTTACCCCAGAGGACACGGATCACAAAATGGGTGTTCTCCTGCTCACCACCCATTCTTGGCCCTTCCCACATGCCAACAAGGACAGCCATGCGGCCAGACTGACAGCTGGGTCAGGAGCCTGATCCAACCAAACACATACAGCCACAGAGATACAAGAATGGCTAGGAGCGGGACCCACTCCTTCCCAAAGAAATGCAGAACTCATGGATATACGCAATCTTTGAAACGTAAACCTTTTAAACTCAAATGAGTTGCCTACAGAGAAAGAAATTGCTTCTTCAGCAACCTGAACTAAGCCACAAATGAGTGAAACTCCTAAAAGTTTTGGTGGCTGCATATATATGTTCTCTTCCCAAATGGCCATACAGTATTTCCTACAGAAACACTATGAATTTACAGGTAGGTTGACTACACTGCAAGAGACCTAGATTTTGTTCTACACATCATTTATGTTCAAAATGAGTTACTTTTACAACAGCAAGTGAATTCTAGAACACAAATTGGGTTCCAGAACATGAACTGGGCTCTCCCAACGCATTGTTTATCTTTTTCTTCTGAAAGAAAAGGAAAAGCATCAACAAAACATTGAAGCAGCATCTGAAAAATTTAAATAACTGGAAGATTTTTCACAGCTTGTAGGACTCATCATGTATCTAGTTAACAGAGCTTGCCATGAAAAATAATCCCTATGCTACATAAAACAGTTAAAATCAAAACAGAGCAAGATGAAACCAGAAACTACCAAACCCCAAATAATTTCACAGATAAACCTGCTTGGTTTTTAAGAAATTAAGTTTGGGTTATTCAAAATTGCTATCAAAATATGTTTCGAAGAAAAATTTGGGCTTTCAATACATAAGTTTCAGATGAATTTTTACAATTTCTTGGTTTCAAAATCACGTTTAATCTCCAAAGATAAATTTGAAACCAAGCTTCACAAGGAGAGCTTCTAGAGAGACACTCACAAGTCCTGAGCATCCAAGTGGCCCAAATAATGGTGCAAAAGCACTTAAGAGTGCTGCTACTGATGGCCAACTTGAAGCATCGCACTTCCCTGCTATCATTAGCTGCACCTACCAGAATAGAAAACTGATCTCAGCTTTTACTATAGGTTCATAACTGTTTCCTACGGGAAATTCAACATTTTATTCAACTATTTTTAAATAGTCAGATTAACTTGAAATATCCATCTACTGTTCCAGTGAAAATTCTGGTGTAATAATGACAGAGGCACGTTTTAAGTATTCATTTTTCAACCCAGTCAGGATTACGCTTATTTGGAAACTCAGGCTGATAAAGCAACAGCTACAGCTAAAATGTGCCATCTTTTTAACTGTATACACCAAGCTCAAGTCATGTCAAGTAGTTTAAGCTAACATGCCTACTTTGTATTTACAGTTGTCCAAGAATAATCTTTGTGATCACCTGTTCATATCTTAAACCGTGTGTTAGCAAATGAGGTATTTTGTTCTTCTTATAGAACATCTGGTTTTAAAAATGTTTTTACATAGTTCATGCTATAGTACACAAGTTGAAAGCAAAAACAACTTTGCTTTTTTCAGTTGTCATTGTATCAAGACATGAGTCTTATCTACATTCAATAGGCTTAATTTGGAAAGGTTTTTCCCTCTAAAAATCAAAAAGTAGAAGGGGCAGGGCGAAGAAAATGCAGGTCTTACTGAAGTATTTTCTCCTAGGGAACTTGGAGAGCTAGTAGGATTCTAACCTCAGACACCTAACAAAAACCTAGAGTTCATGCAACTTTTAAATTAACTAAGCTTGTCAACATATACTCAAGTTGCACGTCCGAAGGTCTTGTAGAGAAAATACCCCTTCAATTACACCCTTCCATGCACACACAAACATCTAGTCATCTAAGAACAGAGGAAGAAAACATGATACCATTCCTATAATTTCCAAATATAAAGAGATGGAGAGAGAACAGACATTTTCAGGCCATGTTTTCCCATACATTTATGAACAGCAGTTCAATTTATCCTAGTGCCTTTCAACACAAGCAATACTCATTCTTTTAAATGAGGTCACTTTTAGGAAGAGAAAATGAAAGCACAACGAATAACCTAGTATTTCTAGTTTATACAGAAAACAGTCAAAATAGTATAGAACTAAGTTAGAAATACTATGATTTGAAATTGTGTACTGTATTTTGATGGTCACATCATTTTATCCTCAGAGTTTAGAAGGAAACATGACACTAAATTCACTTCAAAATTTCTAATTTCTTCATAAAGAGTGATCTTTCCTCAACTAAAAGCTGCATGTACCATTTAAAACCTAAGATGGTACCTCTTACAGAGCAATTATTTTTCAACCTTCAAAAGCATGTGTCTGAGTCAAGTGTATTTTTGCATTCGTTCTCAAATACAAAGCTCTCAAAATCATCTCTACTGGCCTTCGTTATCAGCTGCTGACGAAGAAAGGATTAAATGTTCAAGTAAGCACAAGTTTTCAGTGAGATTTACTGGATTTTTCACCCACTCCTGTCTGTGCAGTATCCAGTATGATTTTACTTTCTGGATGGTTAAAAAAAAAATTGTCGTCAAAAGATTCAAAAGAAAGGAAAATCAATTAATTTGTGTACTTAAGTAAACTTATCAAGTAATGAAATAAACACACTGATGCCCATGTGTGCAATAAGCTTTGTTTTCAGGACCCTAAGCACGCAATGTTCTCTTTATTAAAGAATGTTGATTAACTAAAGAGCTGTTGATTCCCCCACCAAAGGAGAGGCTCAAGCCTGCAAATTAGTAATTCTGGTTTAACACACCAAGAACAATAGCTCATGACTTTTATAGTGTTTACACGAGAGTCCTACTTCAGGAAGTTTCAGAACTTCTTCAGACCTTTAAGACTTACAGAAATCTTTGAACCTTAATTCACCGGTGTGAGAACACACCTAGCTTTTCTTTTTCAAGACCTAGCCTTTGCCTTCTCTTTTTTCAGCCCACACTGCCTAGCACTGAGTACCCCAAAAAGAGATGCTGTAAGTAATTTTAATGGCAGATCTTTCAACACAAGCCATTTCCAGAAAAAAGGCACTTCGTCCCCTGTATTCACGTGCAATGACACCATAGTTACAAAAAGTTTCAACAGCAGCCACAGATACACAAAAAACCCCAAAACACTAGGGCCTTCATAAGTCCAGCATTACCAATTTTCACTCTCTTCTGCCAGAGTAATAGTCTCCCACACATCCTTCTAACTTAAGATACTACGGAAGTTGACCAAAAGTCCATTCAAATAGAAGGGAATGGCTAAGCCAAGTGTAAATTAGGTGTAAATTATTTATTTTTAAAAGTAAATAAAAATGCTACTAGAAAGGAAAGCTGACCTGCACACCAATAAAGAGTGTGCTTCTCCTCTTTATTACTTCAAAGTACAGAATAGGTCAGAAGAATGTTCACCTGCTAATTTTATTTTTAAAATACACATTTTGAACTTCATAGAAAAATATTTTTAGAGGAATTTTTGTGTATGTTAGATACAACAATCGTTTCAAACCATTTTATTTTATCGAAACAACTAGAGACATACAGAAAAATCTGCATACTTTCTCGAGTTGAGGACCAGTGCTCTTGTGTGAGTGCACATTCATCTGTATTAATGACAAGTTTAAGACAGACATCTTGTCCTACCTATACACAACAGTATTCAGACAAGGATCAAGAAAAGATCCTCCAATTCTAAAACATATCTAAAAGCTCCTGGCTTGCTGCTTTTTGTTGTTTTGTTTTTAAAAATCAGGAAAATCCAACACCCGTTTTTTTAAGTGGGAAACTACACTTCGCACATATTTACAGGTAAAGCACAGCTTGTTTCATTTGTAACTCACCTGTACAGACTAATTTACTGCCAATATTTCCACCTTCTGCAAATCTAGAACAGTAATCTATAAACTACTACGATCTAAAGTGCTAGTTAAAAAAAATAAAGGAGTAATTGTGGTTATTTAATTCTAAGAGCAAAAACAGATTTAGAGCTTCAATGCAGACATAAAATTATTTTTTAGTATTCCCTAATTTTAGCTTAGTAATACAGTGTTTGGAAGCAAGTCTTTAGGCTACATGTGTGTTAGTATTTTTCTGATGGACACCTCATGCTCTGTAGGTTAGAAAGCCCTCTGAGGCTCGTTTAATCTAGCAACACTGAGCGGGTGTCACATAAACCGTAAGTAACCACGACACCCTATTTTCTCTTCTGTCACAACTCGAACCGTCCAAGGACCACGGATTTAGTAGCTGCTATTTCTAAAAATAACTCCTTAAAGGCCGCTTCCAGCTGGCCTAAGACTCTCAAAGGGGTGAGCTTAAGGCGATGAAAAACGAGAGATGAAAAAATCCCTGGGTGGGGTGGCCGGCGGCCCCCGGCTTTGTGCAGGCTGCTCGCACAATGCAGTTCCCCGGTCGGAGAGGCTGAGGCTGCCTCCGC